>NC_089818.1:26444399-26614399 GCF_029633855.1 Hoplias malabaricus | reverse complement strand
AAGGTACCAAACCCACAACTGCTCCCCGAGCAGCAGGGATGGCTGTCCCCTGCTGTGGGTGTGTGTTCACAACCCCTAGTAGACTAGTGTGTGTGTGAGAGAGTGTTCACTGCCACAGACGGATTAAATGCGCAAGACAGTTCACTGTACGTCATACAAGGACTAATAATGGCCCATTACCATTATTTTATTATTAAATTACAAAAGGAATCATTCAAACGCAGGTAAAATGACAGACGGGACTACACAAAGTAAATAGAGTTAAAAACAGAGCAAAGAACAAAAGCACAGATGAAGGGTCAGTGGCGCAGGCGAGTGCGGCGAGTCCGTGAAATGGGCGTGGTCACTTTTGGGGTTTCACTCTCAGCCATGACAGCATCTGAAAAGACCATGAGGGAATTAGACACAAATCAAACCAATAATGCTGCATTGCTTTACCATCAGAGATCTATTGCCAAACTGATTAAAGCAATATACCACATCCTGCCAGTAGATGTCACACTAGAGCCCCAGAATCTCAGACAACAAATGCATCATATTTAGCCACACCTCCCAACTCCCATCAAACATAGGAACAATAATCTATGCCTCCTCCAGTCAGTCATGAACACAGACATGGAACATTATCCATTAAGTTACTTCTACATTGAGCCATAATCGCAGTCATGTCGGAAGTCTTCGGCAGCTCTTAAAGGCCATGGTTATGATTGTAAAAATATTGGATCCACCCAAAGAGGTGTTCTTTGT
Source organism: Hoplias malabaricus (assembly GCF_029633855.1). Taxonomy (NCBI): domain Eukaryota; kingdom Metazoa; phylum Chordata; class Actinopteri; order Characiformes; family Erythrinidae; genus Hoplias; species Hoplias malabaricus. The sequence goes on along the minus strand of NC_089818.1, from coordinate 26,613,652 downwards.
CCTGGTCAAACTGAGCCACGGTTCAGTTCATGCACATTGTAAAAACACTTTTAGATGGCTCTGATTTATCACAGGATGTTGGAGTATAAAAAAACTGAGCCATTTACTCACTGCCAAATAAACAAAGTACAACAATACCATAATCATACAATTATGCTTTTAAGTGAAAACTGTCACGAGTGAACATTTTCTATACAGTTGTTCAGAGGTAATGCATGTTTTTAAGGAACACTAGGTAGTATTGTACACTTGTGAAAGTGACTACAATCTGCATCCACATATACCCCCGAGCACAGTAACTACTCCTGTTCTCCTATATTCAGTGTTTGCTGGTACTTCCACGTGGTGGTGTCTGTGGACCTCTGTACCAAGCAATTAGTTTTTTGTACCAATTATTTTTATGCAGTTCCATATCCGTTTTTGGTATAAAGTAGTTAATGAATGAGGAAAATGATTCATTTTAAACACAAAACCAAATTTGCTGCCAGAACAGCAGCGCTGTCTCACCTTCTTCATCTTCTCCTTCGTCACTGCTGAAGGCAATTACTTTTTTGGGACGAGCACGGGAGCGTTTAGGAGTCACCAAGTCACTTTCATCCATCTTGGACTTCGCACGCGCTAAAACACATTAAAACAAGCTCGATGACTGAATGCTGGTTCAACCCGTCTGAAGCTTAGACCCCATTGTTACTTGTAGGTCTCCAGCCACCTCTGCATCTGAGTGGAATGCAGAAAGCACACAAGAGCTTGGACTAGGGTTACCTCGTGTTGGTCTGCGAGCGCTCTTTGGCGCTGGGGTCTGGCCTTGTGTCTGCTCCTCTAGCTGATGCTCTCCCTCCTCATTTTCAACATTTTCCAGACCTTTAGTGTGCACCGCTGTTAACTTTTTCTCCAACTCCTCCACCTGCGCCTGTGCAACAGAAGCAAGGAACGTTACCCGTCAAGAGCTATGGACTCGCTTGGTATTCACTTATTATTGAAAACATCTGTTTAGGTTAAGGCTAGTGAATGCATTCAAATGAGAATTTAACAGAGTCACTATGAAGATGCGACACTTGACGAATGTTCTCCAAAATCAGAAACAAATAATTCTCAGCTAGAAAGGCATCTCAAACAAACCAAAATTTCACTGAAAATAAGTTAGAGGCAATGACATCAGAACACAACATTCTAATTAAGGCCAACATGCACCACAACATTTTATAATCAAAAGAAAAACAAATTTTGTTGTGGCAGCAGTACCTTAAACTGGGGCTTGGCTCTTCGACGGAGTTTGGCCATGATAGAAAGTAGGGGCTGGTACACTGACTCTTCGGCAAGCTTATCACTGTAACAGTCCCAGCACTCCTGCAGTTTCTTAAAGCCCCGCTCACACATGGAGAGCAGAGACAGAGACACAGCCAGATCTGCCCACTGTCGCTCGGTCCTGATAGAGAACGAATAAGAAGCTGTATGATTGTTTATTTAAAAAAAAAAAAAAAATGCAAGAGGCAAAAACCTTTCACTTAATTTCATTGATTTTAAAAGAGGCCTAGTGCAGATTTATGAACAAGTGTCCCTCACGCAGAGCAATGTGAAAAAGAGAATTTAGTTTCTCACTTGGCAGTTCTGAAACGCTGACAAAGCTTCTCCACCAAACTCTCCGTCTGTCTTTCCTTAGTGATGTATGAGAAGAGCTGCCTGTGAGAGACAACAATTTAATACATTTAAATAATGTGGTTACAAATATATTCTCTCAGTATCGAAGGACAATCACTCACTTCATAATGGTATTGAAATCCTCCTCTTTCATCCCCCTCTCTGGATCTGACAAGCGGCTGATAATGTCTGGCAGCAGGTTATATATGGCATTATCCTTAAAGGGGATGAAATATTGCATGTTATTTTACAGCTGAAGGCTGTAAACAGAGGAAATGCACACTTACACAGATTCAGTTATACCAACAATGTATTTTTTGAAAAACAGGAAAAATCATTATTCATCCTGAAGAAAACGGCAGAATTTCCTTTAATTGCCTCCTTTGTGAAATATGCTGAAATTTCTGGGCAACCATTTAATTTTTAAAATGATATTAAACTCTCTAGCCATAAATCAAGGTCTGACAAGTTCTACTAGAAATTTCAACTGCTAAAACGTTATTTTATAGCTACATTTATCCTAAATAACTGTCTTTACTGTGCAGTAATGATACATGCAGTGGAAAATATAATAGAAGTGTGCACCAAAATGCCAAACACAGCCTTTCTTGTATTTTTCATAAGACATTTTATAACCTATGACGTAAGCAAACTTAAATTAGTCGCATGTTCTAATTACATCTTTCCATTTTGCATAATAACATTACAAACAAAAATATAAACTGGATCTCAGGTTATTTAGGTCCTTTTTTTTTTTGTATTTTGTATCAGAATATTTTTATTATTCATGCACACTACTTTCTAAAAGCAGTGTTTAACCAAAGCCAGGTTGAGGTCTCAAATGCAAACCTTAGCAGAGAGCTCATTGAAGAAGTTGAGTGCCAGGCTGGCGATGTGGGGCTCGGGGTCCAGCAGAAGCACAGCTACCTCGCTGACTTGACCTTTGACTTTCATCACGTCCTTCAGCACGAGCTGGGTCAGGACAGTGATGGCTGTCAGGCGCACTGAGGTACTTTCATCACACAGCCTAAACGGCACAAATGGCAATGTGATAATTGTCTCCACACACATTGAGAAAGCCCCTTTAAGCACTGATCTGCATTAATAACATTTCCTGTGTAACACGAACAAGACGGTATTTTGCTAGGTTTGTTTGCACGTTTGGTTTTCAGGCAGATTAGCACAGGTAGACCTTTATAAACGAGGCAGTGTAGCTAGATGTACCTAGAATACAAGTTGGGTGTCCACGGCTCCAGAATGTTGGGGAAGCGAACAGTCAGGTCTCCAAGAGCTATGATGGTATTAGCTCTAACAACTGGGAGAGGGGATTTCTCCAGCACAGTGAACAGTAAACGGATATTATCCTTACACACCGTCGGACTGCAAGTGGGAGAGAGAAAAAAAATCGTATTTAATGAAGACACAGTGCTGCAGTACAAAATGGTGTATAAAGTTTGCAATTATAACAAACATACTGCATTTATGTCTTTTTTTTAATACTGAAATAGGCTTTCACTGTAAGGTCTTTCACAAGGTCAGAGTGAACGTGTTACACCAAGCTTTAGTGTCTGCGTCAGTCTCCCCCAATGGCACTTTTCCACTGCATTTCCACCGGCCAAATCTGGCACCTGGTCCTGGGTAAGTTTTCACTCCAGGTTCCAACCGAGCCGAGTAGGTACTGGTAATGGTTAGGTGTAAACCCTGCAGAGTGCTGAATGGCCAAAGCCATGTCAATCACCACAAAATGCAGAGCTCATTCAAATCAAATACAAACTGCCGCTTTTAAATTTTCTGAAGTTACAGCAGGTTTTTTTTTTTTTTTTTTTTTTAAATCGAACTCAAAATGGCAGCTCATATCTTCACCTCGAGGTGTTTTGAAGAGGTTTATATGCTCCTTAGCTTGAGCTGATGACTGATAAATTTCTAGTGAAAGCAGACAAGTAAAACTGATCCGTGAGAACTGGGGGCGGAGCTGTGTTTAGTCCAAAAACTAAAACACAATGAGTAAACAGCGCCTAACTTTACCACTGCCGTTGTTGTGCTTTTCAAAGCCAGCGATTCCTGTTAGAGACAGGTTTTTGCGACGTCACAGGCTCCATTTCGCGGGGGAGCCCATCCAGTGGAAAAGGACCCATGCGGTGGAAAAGCACAAATGTACTGACACCTCACTAAAATAATCCAAGACAAATTAATAATTGAAATCTGCAGAGAACACTGAAGAAACTGACATGGGTGCCTTTTATTTGAATTATTTTTACATACCTGATCATCATGAACTGGGACAGAGCAAGGCAGGCAGCCGTGGTGAGTTGTGTATGAGTGTATCGTCCAGGGGAGCTGCAAATCTTCACCAGCAGAGGCAGAAACACACTCAGCACGTTCCCATCTTTGTATTCAAAGAAACGAAAGTCACATGGAAAGATAGAAAATGGAATGAATTACAAAAAAAAAAAAAAAAAAAAAAAAAAAAAAAAAAAAAAAAAAAACAGGAACTAAGTTGCAATCAATAGCTCTTTATAAAAAGTAACTGCAAAAAAGAAAACTACACTTGTTAGTTTAATGGAATATTTTCACCTGGACTGCTTTTAATGAGGTGTCAACAGCAGCCAGAACTTCCATCCATTATCTGTAACCGCTTATCCAATTTAGGGTCATGGGGGGTCCAGAGCCTACCTGGAATCATTGGGCGCAAGGCAGGAATACACCCTGGAGGGGACGCCAGTCCTTCACAGGACAACACACACACACACATTCACTCACACCTACGGACACTTTTGAGTCGCCAATCCACCTGCAACGTGTGTTTTTGGACTGTGGGAGGAAACCGGAGCACCCAGAGGAAACCCACGCGGACACAGAGAGAACACACCAACTCCTCACAGACAGTCACCCGGAGCGGGAATCGAACCCACAACCTCCAGGCCCCTGGAGCTGTGTGACTGCGACACTACCTGCTGCGCCACCGTGCCGCCAGCCAGAACTTTACAAATCAAATTTCAAAAATAGACAGTTTAATTAAAATCAACTTTAAATTAAACTACAAATGCATGAGCCTGCAGAGTTGGCTCTGTGTTGTGTCAATGCAGAAGTACAAGTCTGCTTTAAGAACAGAGGCACTTGCCAGCAAGCAGCTCCGTTTCACAGATTTTCCGAATAAACTCTGCCTCCGTGTCCTCTGCCGAAGCACCGGTCAACCCAAGCTCCTCCTCCACACAGCTGTCATTGGCCTCCTACCACAGAATAGATAACGCAGACAGAATTCTTGAAATCAATCAGACTCAACAAATCAAATACTTTCAAAATACGTAATTTGTGAAATTTGGGTTTCAGACATTCAGCCTGTTGTAAACTTGTATGGGCCCCCCATGTGCAGGTCAGCCTTTCACCAAACAAAGGAGTAAAGGAATTAAACAGTTACTCTGCCTCTGGAAATACTGTGAAAATGGGAAACATTCCAAATCTTCTGAACAATTTATTGATTCACAAGTGTGGAAAACATCTATGTCTGAAGTGTATCTAAATGTAGTGTTAAATCCACTTTCCAGGGACTCAAACCAGACTGCTATTTACAAACATGGCCGCTCAATTTGAAAATAACACCAGATAAGACTCTAATAGCAGATCAAGCAACTGAATAAGTTTGCTGTTGGTTTCCTGTTTAAAGGCCTGGAGCACACCACGGATTTCACCAAAAACAGAAACAGACCTTGTTTTTGCCGACTGGCCCCTTGTCCTTTTCTTCTTTTTCCTCCTTCTCTCCTCTCCTCCTCCTGAGCTCCATACTCACACTCCTCTCGAGGTGAGACACCTGCCAGAAGGCCACAGCTCCACACAAAGACAGCAACTGTGCCAAACTCACACAGTTCACTACACACACACAAACGGACAATAAGACAAAGAATAAAATCTCTCATTGTAAGTGACTACAGTGCAGCATGAACACAGGGTGAAAGGCAGAGAATAGATGTCCAGAGCAGACAGGAGAGGAACAAACCATAGGAAAAGATAGAGCAGTTGACAGTGTGATGTTTGATAACTGGCTGAAGTGAACACTTTATTCTCAAAGCTTGTAGCACAGTGGTGCTAAGTGGTAGTTAGACTGCAGTTAAAAGACTGATATCCCTTACTCAATATACAAGTCTACGCACTCTAAATATAGTTATAGTTCTACTGTACCTTGCTGCACCGAGTCCTGAGACCCTTCAGATATCTGGGTCTGGTTGAGCTCCTGCCCCTCTGTGATCTGCTCCAACACACATCGAGCAGAGCGCTGCAGGAGGCGTGCACACAGCTGGTCAGGTGACTCAGCCAGAAAATAAATCAGACGGATGGCCTGCTCCATAAATGTCTGCCAGTAGACATCAGACAAGATCACACCTACACACACCACAGAGACAATCATAAATCATTCCTTAAGTAAGAATTGAAAACAAACTGAAGTCAGGCGGGTCTCGGTCTGTGTAAACTTTGAATTCTGTTTTCTATTTAAAGCCAAATCCAAAAATAGAAAATTGATTTCTGGTGAGTTGGAATTTAATGTTTTATCAAAGAAAAACAATTTACTTCTTTGATGTTCATGGGTTAAAACACTTTGACAGGTCAGGTCTTATTTTCCATTAAACCCTTGTAAATTTTGTAATTTAGTGTGCAGTTCTTATAACACTGGCACTTTTCTGAAAGCAGTAGCCTCCCTCCTCTATCCCATAAACCACACATAGAAACCTTAGCGTTGGTGGTGTAACTGCAGTGTTCATGTCAATGTTGACCTTGCTGCTGCGTGTTTATGTCTAATTTTGGCCTTTGTGCAAGAAACAGGAGTTATTCATCATTCAGTAGGAACTCAGGACTTTATGTGGGAGGTACAGGATGTCGTCTCCAATCAGAGTCAATTTAATTAAAAAATTAAAAAACAAAATTCAGATTTTGCACCAGTCAGAAAACTGAAAGGAAACTTTACACAGTCCTGTTCCTATAGATTTAGCATACCATCAGCAATGGCCTGGATTAGACAAGTGAACAGATGGTGGTCCACAGGCAGCCTGAAAGGAGACCCTTTAGATTGCTGAAATACAAGTCATCGGGGAAAAGAAATTAATAAATGAATTCCAGCATGAAACTGCATTCAAACTTACTGTTTACAGAGCCATAACAAGTTCTTCTAATCATATACACTCCAAGTTTGGAGCAATATTTTACTTTAGAAGCCAGTCTGCATTCCAAGAGCTTACATGTACTCACCCTGACATGGTCAGTAATGTTGGTGATGGTGAGGACTGTGTCTCTGGCCAGCAGGTAATCTTCAGCCACCTTTTCTACCAGTGCCACAGAGCAGAGTGTGTCCAAATTACTGAGAACCACCTCTCTTTCAGACCTAATTGTGCATACACAGTGAGGAGGTAGAACATGAATTTTAAGGAGGATAAAGGCCAAGTGACTCTCTTGAGAAACCTATGGGAATTAATGTTTTATTTTTAAAAATGCAGGTGAAGTGTTCACAGTAGGCTGTAACTGATCGATCACAAAAAAGTGTGCCTCTCACCGTGCTGCCATGCCCAGCAGCAGGACTGCAGCTCTCCTCTGCAGTGAAGAAGTCTCCCTCTTCCCCGAGAACCTCTCCCACAAAACCTGTACCACAGACGCCTGGAGAGAACTCTCACTGCTGAAAAACTCTTGCACCTAGGGAATCATCAGAATCAGAAGTTACAAGGTCTGTTTAAATAGAGATACAACACTTACTCCAATGTCACACTTAGAACTAAAACTTGGGCTGGAAGGGAATAAAGCCTCCCAGCTTTAAAGTTGTGGAACTGTACTCTCAGAAATGCTCGAGTGGCACTCAGTACAGCTGAGAGACGTTTTAGAATACATACAACACCAGCCCCTGACCTCATTAATATGTTTTTGTGGCTGAATGCCATCAAATCTTCAGTTTATTAAAGTCCAGATGACACATTCAAGCCACAAATACCTAATGCAAAATAAATAAATAAATAAAATGGCGCAAGTTTCTGGTCATCAGACCGAGCGTAAAATACTGAGAGGTATTTTTATTTACAAATTAAATTCCAATTATGGCAATGTTACAAAAACATTTGCCACAAAGTAGCAACTGGACAATCACATTAAATGTTACTAACAAAGAACATGGCCATAAATGTTCCTGAGTGAAGTGAGCTTTAGCTTTACTAGCCCGCTGCATCAAAACACATCAATGACGGGCACAGCTCTGTTCAGAGGGCAGGATATAAATAATTCAGCCATTACAACGATTTTAAAAAGATGGCTATTGATTATTTTAAATATATGTTTCAAGCAATAAATCAAATGACCACTTTCTTTTATTTGCATTTCCCATTCTAAATAGCACCAATAGTAATAATAAACTAAACTAGAGTCACTGGTAAAATCAGTTACTCACAATTTCCTCAAGACACTGGATGGTTCCCAGAGAGGCATCAATCATTAACTCAGACAGACTGTCTATTAGAGTCTGGGCCTTTGCTCTGCACAGAAGAGGGACAAAGGGATAGTTAAAGCACTGCCCTTCAAGCATGATAGTTACGACTATATTACACACTTAAATATTTAACATGATCATTTTCAGGTTTTCAACTGATTTTGTGGTGTATATTACGATGTAACAAATATGTAATGACTTCGCCTAATCACATGAGTTTGAAATGCTGGCGTTCGGATTAACAGGTACAGTACATATGGGTGGAGGTGCTGACCCCTCCTTGCCAAACTACATTTTCTGAGGAGGTCCGTCGTGTCTAGGTCTGCACGATATGACCCAGAATTAACAATTCTTTTACTAAGCTTCAAGACTAAAGAAAAGGTATGTGCCTCTACAGCCAGACAGAAAACTCTCACCCACCTAGTGCTGTCTCCCTGAGGGTTGAGGTAGAGACGGCGATACGCTTGTATTACAGCATCTTTGACTGCGGCATCTGAAGACCAAACCAATGGCAGCATTTTCCTCACTCCACACACAGAGTCTGCTACGCTGAACTCATGTGCTGTTACACAGAACTGCACTGCCTCCTGAACCACTAGAAATGGAATTGGAAGTATATGGTTACATCATTATATAGCAAAACTGTCCACCGTTATGTATACAGAACAATTTTATCAAATTATTTTGTAACCTGCAGTCATACCCCAATCTAAGACAAATCATACTCCAGCGTGTCACTGTGCTTTAGTCAGAATACATTTTTTTAAAAGCTTACTGAAAACTGTAGTGAAATTTAAAGCACTGGCATTAAAATTTTCTTGGAAAATCTGTTTGTCTCAATTTTGAAGAATCCCACAGTGACTTGGAAGTGTCTCTCAATAGTTTGTATTAGAAACTGCTTCAGGTTCTGTATACTTTATAACAAATTTATAACATACATCAGGCACAAAGTCACTGCACTGGTTTCACACTGTATTTATAAAACTTAAATCACCCTCCCTCCCCTAACATATACAGACGGGTAAAGATCACCTGTACTGGTTTTCCAGTAAAGCATGTTGTTAATGACAGCAATGGCTCTCTCCACCTGCAGCGCAAAGCTCTCTGTATCTCTCAAGTATTGCACTAACATTTCCTGCTTTTTCAGCTCGTTCTCAGCCTCCTCGGTTGACTCCTTTCCCCCTTCCTTCTGAGATGTGGGGGACTGCTCATTCACTGCTTGCTCAGTTGCTTCATCCTCTTTAGGACCTTTGAAGGATAAATTAGTCAGTTGTGGGAACAGTGCAGTGTGAAAAAAAATTATTGTAGACTCAAGACACTTCTCTGCGCAGATGTGGTAGAAAAAGCTAAAAGCAGGCAACAGTGAGAAGTCAATATATAAACACATACATACATTCACTTCCACACCTTTACCTACCTTTAAATAGAGAAGCCAGCGTGCTGATAACTGCATCTGGGTTCAAATCGGACAGAGCTGAGAAGAATGGAGACTCAGGGTAAAGAGTGTGAGCTTGCACACAGAGACGCACTGCCTGTCTAAAAAACGGGCACAGAAAGATCACAAATTTTAGACTGGAATATTTAATTTCCCACCTGTATGATGTACATATGGAGCATCACGTACAAGAGTGTTGTTCCAGAATAAACAGCTCAGAACTGTGACCATGTACGAGTAGAAAATGGTGAATCCAAGTTAAGGAATATATATAAAAAAATAAAGGGGGGAACCCACATCAAAAAGTAAAGTATTACTAAACCTTTAAGAGAAAAATCAGTGAGTACGGAAGAATATACACGGATCAACCATAACATTATGACTTCCTTGTTTCTACACTCAGTGTCCATTCTCTTAGGAGAGAGGAGCACTTTGTAGTTCTACAATTACAAACTGAAACCAGTATGTTGCTTTGCATACTGTTTGCCCCCTCTCCCCCTGTTCCTCAGCGCTCAGGACCCCCACAGAGCAGGTGTGATGTGGTGGTGGATCATTCTCAGCGCTGCAGTGACACTGACGTGGTGGTGGTGTGTTAGTGTGTGTTGTGTTGGTGTAGAGTGGATCAGACACAGCAGTGCTGCTGGAGTTTTTAAACCCCTCAGTGTCTGGACCGAGAACAGTCCACCGACCAAAAACATCCAGCCGACAGCGTCCTGTGTCACTGATGAAGGACTAGAGGACGAGCGACACACACTGTGCAGCGACAGATGAGCTACTGTCTCTGACTTTACATCTACAAGGTGGACCAACGAGGGAGGAGTGTCTCACAGAGTGGACAGAGAGTGGACACAGGGTTTAAAAACTCCAGCAGCACTGCTGTGTCTGATCCACTCTACACCAGCACAACACACACTAACACACCACCACCACGTCAGTGTCACTGCAGCGCTGAGAATGATTTACATTTCTTAATCTCATAATTGAAAACATTGAAAAACGTATGTGCGTTTTCTCTTAATGTTTCAAGTGAATTAACAAATTATAAATATTTTTAAGTGCCATTTTCAGAAAGTGTTAACCTTTTTGGAAACGGGTTTGTACTACAGTTGTCACTTGTTACCTGTATTTATTGTGTCTGAGGTACTGGGCGATCTGGACTGCAGTGTCTCTGTCACTCCTCTCTTTTTCATCCCTTTTCATCTCATCCTCTTCATCACACTCTTCCTCTCTTTCAGCATCTCTACTATCCTCCAGGTGAGATCTGACCGTGTTAGAAACCTCTGGCTCCATTGCAGCCCATAGATCACTTGCTGAGATTACAGCAACTAAGACCAGACATTGAAGATATTAAATAAATACTTAGTGTGACAGACAGTGGAAGAAAGATGGGGGAAGAGAAAAAAAACAAAAACAAAAAAACGTGTGATCAAACCACAAATAGTAATGTTATTACTGTGGTGATCAGTTTAGCCATTACACATTACTGGGATGGCCTGCTCCCTCAGATTACCAAAGATAGAGTTCACAGCTGGCTGGATAACGTAGAGAGCAGAGAATCTGTGTCCATACACTCCCTCACACACACACACACACACACACACACACACACACACACACACACACACACACATACTGTCAGCACTTCCCACATTCTCCCCTACACTTCTTTAAAAGGAGAGTATAATTGAAAAGGCTTTGTGACTGTAGGCTGGCCCTTACAACAGAGCAGCCAACCTCCACTGCCCTGTCAAGATTACCAGCCGACTGGAGCACAGAAGCACTCAAGCTCTCATCCAGCGAGCTCACATTCGCCTTGGTATCATCACTGGGAAACAGTCATTAGCACTAAAGAGTGAAAGATGAACATAAAATTAAAAACAGAGACAGGGTGGTGTACCTGCCACTTCCTCCCTCATGTTCTCTTTCATTTTCTTGAGTTTGGCCATTTCTTTTTCCAGAGGGCTTTTCAAGTCCACGCTGCTCAGCTAAAGAAATCAGAAACCTACATATTACTCTCTCTCAGAGTAGAGATTTTATAAGCAGAAACCAATTGGTTGTAAATCTTGGTCCATTTAAAATTAAATGCAGAATTATAACACGAAGTATTCACACAGCCTGCACCCCCCAGCCCCCACCAACATTTGCATGGCATTAGGATATGAGCTCAAATGTTATTGAATACAATAAATTATTCTAACACATTAAGAATCTGTGCAGCTGAATCCCAGCCATCAGACTCTTAGATAAAATTATATATTTTGCCCTTTTCAAAACCTTAATTAGAACATGCCTAGGCTTCACCTTGCAGCTGTATGGATTGTGCGCAATAAATGCAGCCAGGAGCTGAACGGCACTCTTACACACGTTGACCGATTTATCACCAAGACGCCCAACAGCCAACTCCATTACTTCAGTATATTTACATAAAGGCAAAGCCTGCAAGAAAGAGAGGAAGAATAAAATAAACTGAAAACCTGTCCTATTTCCTCATAATAAACAACACTCATGCATAGATACATACCTTGCTGTTGACAATTCTGGTGTACACCTGCAACACTCGAGCTCTGACATGAGAGTGTGTGTCGTGAATGTGCTCCTGAAGAGTGTCAAGGAAACGATCTCGATCTACTCTGCCAGAATCGTCCAGTTTATCACCACTTAACACACGTATCAGCACCTCCCCCAACACCTCGCACACCGCCACACGCATGCTTGAACTCTGAGACAGAAACAAACACTCAACCTATGAATTTCATCTAGGAATCAAAGTGTTCAAAGCCTCCTGGATACGTTAGAGGACTGAGAATGCACTTTTTCAATTATTTAGAGGAGAGCTGCAAGACTGGGACTTTAAGTAGAACCCACTCTACAAAGTAGCTATTTTACACTGCTCTGTCGAGACTAAAGGCGAACAACATGGAAACTCTAATCCAGTGATTAATCCTGACATGTGTGTTGATATCATCACTGGGCAACAAAAATGCAATAAAACAAGAATATGGCTACAAGCAAACGCATAGGGAAAGTGATGTTGATTATTATTTTTTATTTTGCTAATTATTTTTCACCTCTACTTTATATTCTTCTTTCATTCTTCCTCCTTCATGACTGTGTGTACATACCTCTCCCTCCAGGTGTGCAAGAAGCACACTGATGTTCGGGATCATGGCTTCAGGGACTAGAGTGCTGAGCTCAGACAGAAAGCTAGAGAAAGCTTTCACTCCTGAGCCCTCTCGTACTAACTCATCACTAGACTTCTGTCCAATTTCTCTGGAAATCAAACACATGCAATGAAAACCTGAACATGTCTCAGGAAACAAATAATAAAAAAAAATTATGTAAAGTGCAGCAAACCTCATGACCTCTCCTACAATGGCCTTAACTCCGTACTCTGAGCACCAGGCTGACACGGCCTGCGCACACACTGAGGAGAGCTGTTCGAAGTGCTGCAGCAGCTGAATCACTTTCACACAGGCCCCTGCAAAACACACACAAAATACATTCATTCATTATCTGTAACCGTTTATTCATTTCAGGGTCACGGTGGGTCCAGAGCCTACCTGGAATAATTGGGCGCAAGGCAGGAATACACACCTGTGGGTGTGGGAGTCCTCCACAGGGCAACACACACACATTCACACCTACGGACACTTGAGTCTCCAATCCACCTACCAACGTGTGTGTTTGGAGCGTGGGAGGAAACCGGAGCACCCGGAGGAAACCCACGCAGACACAGAGAGAACACACCACACTCCTCACAGACAGTCACCCGGAGTAAACCCACGCAGACACAGAGAGAACACACCACACTCCTCACAGACAGTCACCCGGAGGAAACCCACGCAGACACAGGGAGAACACACCACACTCCTCACAGACAGTCATCCGGAGGAAACCCATGCAGACACAGAGAGAACACACCACACTCCTCACAGACAGTCACACGGAGCGGGACTCGAACCCACAACCTCCAGGTCCCTGGAGCTGTGTGACCACACAAAATACATGTATAAATAATATACTGATGTGATTCAGTAAAAGGCATTTTCAAACAGATTGTTAATAAATAATCTGAGACTCTGACAATACATTAATGTCCTCTCGAAATGACGTAGCTCAAACTGGTTCAAGGCCCCCTTCAGCCAAGTGCAATTTCCTTACGAGTTCAGGCGTGAAGATGTGCTCATCTGCCAGATGTAAACGTGCTGCATCAGGCAGTGCTCAGTAATCTTTTATTAATCAATGAACAGTCACGATGTGGAATTTTTTTAAAATAATAATAACAGCTGATGATAAACAACTCTATCCTGTGGTGTAGGGAAAAGAAAAAATACAAAACCTTTTAAAATATAGTTGGAATCTTAAAACAAAGTTGTTTTTGTGTTGGTTTCTACACATTGAAATATACTTTTAAAAGTGATCATACCAGTGATCAGTGTTGATACTGTAGTGTGTGCTAATAAATGACAATAAAGTACAGGATTTAAACTCAAACAGCGGTGCATCGTCAGGGGCCGGACCAGCATTCATCCTTTTCAACCGCAAGAGACCTGAGACTGGCAGAAAATTACCTGTGAACATCTGTTTATTTTTTTATTTTTAGACAATGTCCAATGGTGAAAGTGACACTGCTATATTGAGCTACTGGTTTTTGTGACTAGCTGTACTTGGGTGCTGAGATGTGCATAATATTGTGAAGATTCAGCCTTAAAAATAAAGTTTATAAAAATGAATCAAAACATACACCAACCGTTCTTATTTTACACAGATTCAATGTAAGCAAGGATGCCTCCACTATGCAGGTGTTTACTAACCAAGCATATGGTTGTATTTCTTCACCATCACACCCAGCAGGTGAATAATTGCATCACGAGCCGCTTTGTTCCTCACGTGACCAATAGTGGGATTCTCCAACAGCTTATAACAACAACACGTCACACAGCTATGCACCAGCAAATCAGGAGAGCAGAAAAACACAAAATATTCAGCATTAGATAAGTTTGTAATTTTATAAATGATATGACCTGACCATTTTATATCCAAAGCAATATTAAATATGGCTTAAGAGAATACTAACTAAAAGACCAATGCTTGGACCCTCACCTGACAAACTCTTCCTCAACCAGAGAAAGGTTCCACAAACCCCTGATATCCAACTGGAGAAGCTGGATCATACTCTGCAGTACAGTCTCTCTCTCGCTGTCCCACTGCTGCAAGCCCTTACCGGGCGCTTTCTCTTTTTTACGGCCCTGGAATTAACATTCAGTTGAAAAGAATTTGGCCAAAAGGTAGCTAAAAAAGACACTGTTTATGTATGACAGGAAAAGCGGTACCTTGCTGGGGGCGGTGATGATGCTCTCCCTGCAGGACTCACTCTCCAGATTCTCTGTAAGTTTACAGAGCAGGAACACACTCATTTTGACAGCATTCAGCTGCTGTTTGCGGTCCGCTGCTGACAAAGTGCTGGACAAGAGCAGGGACGGCAGAGAAACAGACAAGCCCCTGACCACTGAAATTGAAGGAGAAAATGATGAATCATGGGACACGTAAAGGGTATGTGAAAGGAAGAGGAAAGAAAAATAATAACAAAGGTCATGTTTAACAACAAAAACACACCTTGTATGAGGAACTGCAGCGTGTCCTCCTTCAGAGTTACATCCACCACCCGGCAATGCCTTTAAAAGTGAGATTAGTGCGATAATAAAAAGCCAAGACATGTACGCTTTCCATATTAAAATAAACAGGAACATGCAGAGTGGCCATGGTTTATACTCACTGCAGAACACTGTACACTGTGTCAAAATGCTCCAGAATGCACAGAGGGCCCTGGCTTCTCAAAGCAGCTTTAAAGTCTGATTAACAAAGAAGATAAAAAGGATTAGTACTGACCCACTGCATAATTTTAGGCCACAGTGTCAATCTTTATTTTAACAACAGTCTCATCTTATCCATTTTTAATGGAAGTCATTAAGAATGGTTCCTATTAGTCCACTCATGAAACTGTCACACAATGTGTGTGTGTAACAGCACAGAAGAGTTTAACCATAAGTGTGGAACAAAGTTTTACTGCCACTCTTTAGAGTAACGATAAAATTCAACAGAGTTCCAGTGAAAACAGACAAACAGAGCTGTGCTACCTGTGAAAGGAGCATGAGGATAAAACCCTTACGGAGAACCTTCTGTTTCTCTGCCTTCTTGTTGCTTTGTGCTTGTGTGAGCTGCAGGGCTCAACATTTAAAAAGAACATGGAAAATAAAATTTCAGGGCAGTAGCAGATAAATTGTGGGGGGGTTTGGACGATCAACCTACAAAACGTGAAGCGGAAATACGCAGTCCGTATCTTGGGGCATGTGGACTTAAGTCAGAAAATGGGATTTTATTCATTCATTTATTTATTCGTAAGGTTTTTCTGATTCTGTGCAGCATTTTACATACAGTGCAAATATTTGTGAATTTTCACACCCTCTTGTCTGAGTATCACCAGTAACAGAGCTGGGCCCATGTTTTGTGACAGCATAAACCTTTGTTGGATTAAATATGGTGAAACTGAGAACAGAAGAAGAGAACCAAGCAAAAATAGCTCCTGCTCAGTCACTCATGGGCTTTCACGCCAAACTTAACTGTGGCTCATTCTCATTTAAAGGAAAAGGCGCTAAAGCGGGTGGTTCTGAGTAGGGCTATTCAGCCAGGGTGAGAACGGTGCTGTGTTTAATCAATGTGGTATTTTGACTAGAAAGGTTTCATTAAGGATAGGACTGTTTAAACAGAATTAGAATGGTTTTGTGGTGCTTGACTCTTGTATACGTAGAACAAATACTATTATATATTCATTAAGACCCAGAGGAACTGTTTTGTGCCAGCTTTATTGTATCAACAATAAACAAAGAGCATATATTATGATACATTCACACAATTATTCACACGTTTGAAAGATTTAATTGCTTTAAGGCTAAGTATATTTCATACTTCACAAACATACCACCTTTACCATCTAAAACAGCCAATTCCTTATGGAGTCATACACTCTTACGCAAAATCATATAAATTGGTTGAAAGAAGAGGATAAAGGAACACGTAGCATGTACGTACTGTTGAGCTGAGAGGGGAGCTGTTTGGCTGAGAGCACGTCCTGGACCACATACTGGTTCACGGCTCCTGATTTCAGCAGGTCATCCAAAGAAACTGGAACAGCGAAATCCCACGACATCTCTGCAAGCACACAGCCAACGCCCAACAGAAACACATCAGCTACTACGACTGGTAATAAACAAATACACTGGTCATAACCACAGTAAAAACCAGTGACCCTCTGAGCAGCTCCCAGCAGGTACCCGGTGTGTTCAGAAAGACCAGTCCTGCTCGTGTGTGTGTGTGTGTGTGTGCGGTGTGTACTGATTTGTGCCGTGGAGAATCACCCCTGGTGCAGATACCGTTTCTGAGAAATCAGCTAAATATATTTATTACATGTGACTTCATCGCAGAACATACTTTAGAAATTATAATAGACGTAAAAACTCAGGAAGTTAAACAGGGGCCATATAAAAGCCGCACGACGGACTTATTCTGGTAAATTCAGCTCAACGTTAAAATGAACAGAAAAAGAGAAACGGATTATGTTTAAATTACTGAAGAATAAGAAAAAACATCTGACTACAGGTTATTCTCGCTAGAAAACAACAGTCGGTAAATGTTTCACTGTCCTTCCTCTTGTAAAAAATAAAAACCTATTCAAAAGAAAAACGTTATTGGACACATTGATACAGGTGAGGGTTAAAGTCGCGTCAGTAAAAGTATAACAACTTATTTCTCCAATAAAATCCTCTCCGTGTTTGAACTCGCAGCGTTAACCGCTTAGCTTCCAACGACTAATGTTCACATCACAAATAAAAAAACGTCTTTGAAAACAACGCCGGATATTTCTAACCCGGGCACAGAACTGATACTTACTCCTGAAGAAAGAAGGACTCTAACACATATCAGGTGAGTTTGATATCGGAGTTATTCTGAGGAGAGAGAGAGACTCTGAGAAAAACACCGCGCTGTTAACGGCTCACTTTTGAATTCCCTCATAACCGCGCCAAAGGAAGTGCGTCATCAGCCCGCTTCCTCCTCCCTTTTATTTATTTTATTTTATTATTATTATTTTTTTTTATTTATAATGTTGTAATTTTGGCCACATAAAGCACACAAATTTATACATGAATTTACAGATCCTCTCCCAGGTGTTTTTCCCAGATTACAAATCTTTAAAGCTTATATGTCGTAAAAATGCCCTTAAACTGTGCTCATGGTTATATGTGTATTTTGAATACCGATGCCTTGCAATTTTTAAAAAATATATATTTGTTCGGTTTCCTTTAATTAGTAAGATGTAGTTACGAATTAAAATGATTCTTGCAATTTTTTTATCAATAAAGTTATATACGAACGTATTCGTGAAGCCTTTTTCTATTGTTAGAGAGTTAATAAATAACATATACTTTGTAATAATTATTTGTCACAAACTAGACGCAAAAGACCAAACTATAATAGTGCAGGGACTCTTATTAAAAAAAAAAAAAAAAAAAAAGTGCTGTGTCTGTGTCTGAAACGAGCAGAGTGTTGTCTACCGAGGCAGTACCCTACTGAGGGATTAACCCTGTCGTGTCTGAAATAATCTTTTGCATAAAACCCTGTCTGCATTATGTTTCTTCAAAACTGTAGTTGTTTTGGCGCGCACTGTGGGTTTACCGGTGTCCTGGAAACATGGTGAAGCGTTTCTGCCTTTAAAACCTGTCTCTAGCGTGATTCCGTTACAAAAAGCTTCATTTTAAAACAACTGCCTTCGAAGGCACTGACCTATGAGGCAGTGAAGACAGCCAGGCAGGTCGCTGCCCTCTGTTTCAGACACAGCCTGTGAGTGATGCGCAGTTCGCGCACATGTTGCTGCGGTCGTGAGGACGACACTAAAGCACTCCACACTGTGCTGCTTCTGTTTGAAGTGAAATATGTGCATTAACAACCCATAAGCACTCACCCAGTGTGTTACCTTTTTTTCAGATAATATTCCGCGCCTAAGCATTGAGCTCCGTGTTAAACCCTCAGCTGTGTTCATTTAGAGCCGGTAGCTGTTATTTCAGAGGAGTATGGAGTGTTTACCGGACTCCAACACCAAATATAAAGACGTGAAATACTGGAACGAGAGATACAAGTTGGAAGAGAGTTTTGAGTGGTTTGGAGATTTCTACAAATTCCAGCACCTTCTTGTTCAGCACGTGGGAAAAGAGGAAAACATTCTAATGCTGGGTATGTACTCACATTTAACAGTGCACTTTCCATTTGATGGTTTACATCTTTTACAGAGAATACCCCTGGAATACTCCAGTCCAGTGCTTCTCAGTCCTAACCCCACATTTCAGACATTCCCCTGCTCTCAGCAAACTCCTGATACAAACAAGACAACAATTAAACACCTTTCCACAGTCGAAGTGGGTGATGGACTGAGGTGAACAACTATAAAATGCGAAGCCAAGCCCCTTTAGGACTGACTGATTGATTCTAGTTATCGATCTTTATCGATTCCAATTGAAATTAAACTTAAATGAAGGGAACCTGAATATAAACTGAAATTTAACTGTGAAATTAAGAAAGCGTACAGCAGGGGGCGTAACAATATCCATCCATCCATTGTCTGTAACCGCTTATCCAATTTAGGGTCGCGGGGGGTCCAGAGCCTACCTGGAATCATTGGGCACAAGGCGGGAATACACCCTGGAGGGGACGCCAGTCCTTCACAGGGCAACACAGACACACACATTCACTCACACACTCACACCTATGGACACTTTCGAGTCGCCAATCCACCTACCAACGTGTGTTTTTGGACTGTGGGAGGAAACCGGAGCACCCGGAGGAAACCCATGCAGACACAGGGAGAACACACCACACTCCTCACAGACAGTCACCCGGAGCGGGAATCGAACCCACAACCTCCAGGCGGCGCTCTGTTCTGGTGCAGTTCACAAGTCGGAAAAGTGGTATTCCCCAGTTTCCAACATCACTCCAATGCAGCATTAGAGCGTGGTGTGTTGGGTCTGAATTTTCTCCAGGGTGGTGGATCCCAGGACCAGGAATGAGGTACAGACCAAACCAGGTCTGGTACATTCTGTATTCACAGCTTTTATTATCTGTGTGAATAACGATCAGTCCCAGGTGAAGAGTTAGCATTTCTAGTCAAAGCTCCGTCACAGTGGTCACCAGTGACATGGAGGTGAGACAATTGGGAACATGCCGAATGCTTGCTGAGGGACGAGCAGGAACCTGAAGCCTGTTTGGGTGGTTGTTCTGTGGCAGAGAAACATATGGAAAGACACCTCCACACACACACACACACACACACACACACACACTCTCTTCATACATGAGCGTACGCACACACACATACTTGAATTCCAGTCAATGTCTTTAAAAATACTATATTTGAACACTGTTGTTGTAGTTATGCAGAAGTTTCCATGTTCTCAGTACTGTGTCCTGGTTAGAATTCAGGACTCCACCGCTGTGCTGTTTGATGTTCCTGTATTTATTGTTAGTCCTGTGTTGTCTGCACACGTTGTACTGTCTGAGCTGTGTATTGTGTTGTCTTCACTTGTATTATGTGTTGCACTATGTTCCTACAAAACTTGGGGAGCATTGGCAAAGACTTTTTTAACAAATTAAGGGGGCGCTGTTGAGTCCACTGGCCACACCCAAGACAATAGATGAAAGAATTTACAACAAAATGTAATGCGTTTGTCAAGTTTGCTGAGGTTTGAAAACTTTGAGTTTTGTTTTGATGAGCCCTTAACACAGCAAGCATCACCAAGAGTTTATTACATATACGTGGACTTTACAGGATGCCAAGGGAGTCCTATCTCTCAGAGACGTTTATAAGAGTTTATAAAAGCTATGTGAAAATGTAATTTATTCCAGAATGGCCAGCTGCTTCTTGGATGGAGTATGATCAGATCTCAGTGACCGTGGTTATGTTTGTACCAACACTTATGAATTTCTAAGTAACGTGACCGTGTTAATGTTTACATTTGGTCTGATGTTGCATCTCTAGTGAATATCAATTGCCCCGATGTTTAAATAATGTTCCCTAATGTTTACATAATAATAATAATAATACATTTTTGGTGCCTTTCAAGACTCTCAAGGTCACCGTACATAAGAAAATCTAAGCAAAACAACAGGTATAAACAAAGCTAATTAAAGCAGGCACATAGAATGTATAAGACTTCAGTCCCGAAGAAAACACCCACATGTACAAACCTGTATTTGGCCTAAGATGTAATACGTTGTTTTTGTCTTTTGTGTGTGAGGAGCTGTGCTCTGATTGGCTGGTTTTGCAGCGAGACGCTGTGTCAGTGGTGGAATCGGCCTGCTTTACTCATGCAGAGATAACATTTAATGGAGGAGATAGTCATGTTAGAAGTTCTATATATATTCCATATATCAACCTCACAAAACCTCAGCAGAACCAATAGAAATCCTCGGTGAAGACTTCAAACACAATGTGACGTCCAGTTGTTTGACTGTAGCCCAGATGTGTTGTCAGGACCGATGCCCAGACCGTCCGGCCTCTTTGGAAGAGCTTTGTTCCAATATAAATTAAGATATATGTATATAACACGATGTTCCCCACATGACCTTTTGACCCTTGTGTGGCTTGAGGATTGTCATGAAAGGAATTCTCTCCCTCTGTCTTGTGCGGTCAGCTGTGATTGGCAGGGGTTTGCTGTGCTCTGCTGTAGCCTCGGGTTGTGTTTGTGACGTTCAGCTTTGACCGGTTACGTAACTAACAGTCGGCAGAGGGGTTGACATCATCACGGCTGCTCAGACGCTACAAGAGAAATGACGGAAATGTCCGACCTGCATTGACCACCATAATACAGAAAGGTTTACTCTCTAATTAGAGATTACAGTCAGCACCTTTACTTATGTAACATTTCGGTGGACTGTCGAAGGACTGGGCTGAAGTCAAAGGTGATGACAGTGTAAGGTCATGCCTCTCCAGGTCAGTTCAGAAATTCACAAATTCACCCACATTTTCTTTTGCGAATTTCCAAATGCAGTGATTAGTGTTAGTTCCGTGACTCAGACACAGTCATAAACCACTCATTTATCAGGTACAGATTATGCAGCTCACTGTAAACAAGCTCATCTTCTGTGTGTGCTTCATCCTGCTGAGGCTTGTGGTGTTTGGAGCCTAACGGTGACGATCAGGCGAAGGACAAGTCCATCAGAGGGCAGCACACACTCATGCAGTTCACAGATTATAACTATCCAGCGTCTACAGTACTCTCAGGAATCCGTTTGAACGTACTTTAGTTGTATCTCTGTACCTTAATCATTTTCTCTTTTGAAAAGAGAAAAAAAGAAAAGAAAAGCTTTCAAAAATCACCGTCATGTTTTCCCCCACAGAGAAAATCTTCTTACACCAAGGGTTTTTTATCTTTGTATCCTGTGTATATTGGCTGCCATTTTGAGGATGTAATTATTACACACTCACATACAGACACACACACACACACACTCTCATACAAACATAGGCCCTACTGCTGCACTACTGAGGCATTGCATGAAGCCAGATCACAGTCGTACTGTTTATTAGTGAATGTGAGCTGAAAGATGAATGGAAGAGCTGTGAAGTGTGTGAGTGTGTGTGTGTGTGTGAGAGAGAGAATGTGTGTGTGTTTTATGCAGAGTCTCCTCTGTAATAGCCCCACCCACATGGGTGTAACTGCATAAAAGGAGGAAGCAGTTCCAGTTTCATGTTTTTATGACACTGACACTTAGATACGTGGAAATATGGATGACATTGTAGTGTGTGTGTGTGTGTTTGGGGGGGGGGGGGTGGGGGTCATTTGGAGGTGGAGGGAATAATTATCTTGTAATAACGACACTTCTAGGATCTCAGCCATGTGAGAACTAACTGTAATAGAATATAATAAACACATATTTAAATTATTACTGTTTGAGTAAAATAAATCTCAAAATACTAAATATACTAAAAATAAAACTAAAAATAATCTGCTTCAATCACAGTCACATTGGGTCTTTGAAACATGGTCCTGAAAGTGCAGACTCCAGAACTCGCCACCATCTCACTGCTCTGTTCACCTTCCTCTCCTCCTCTCGTCTGATTGGCCAGGAGTGGAGGGAGGGCTCAAGATACTGCAGTCCCCCCACCTTTCTCTCTGTCTCCTCTGTCTCTCTCTCTCTCTCTCTCTCTCTCTCTTTCTCTCTCTGTCTCTAACTCTGTCTCTCTTTTTCTCTCTCTCTCTGTCTCTAACTCTTTCTCTATCTCTCTCTCTCTCTCTCTCTAACGCTTTCTCCCTCTATCTCTCTCTCTCTCTGTCTCTAACTCTCTCTCTCTCTCTCTCTGCCTCTAACTCTTTCTCTATCTCTGTCTCTCTCTCTGTCTCTCTCTCTAATGCTTTCTCCCTCTATCTCTCTCTCTTTCTCTCTCTCTCTCTGTCTCTCTCTCTGTCTCTAACTCTTTCTCTATCTCTGTCTCTCTCTCTGTCTCTCTCTCTAATGCTTTCTCCCTCTATCTCTCTCTCTTTCTCTCTCTCTCTATCTCTGTCTCTAACTCTTTCTCTATCTCTGTCTCTCTCTCTGTCTCTCTCTCTAATGCTTTCTCCCTCTATCTCTCTCTCTTTCTCTCTCTCTCTCTGTCTCTCTCTCTGTCTCTAACTCTTTCTCTATCTCTGTCTCTCTCTCTGTCTCTCTCTCTAATGCTTTCTCCCTCTCTCTCTCTCTTTCTCTCTCTCTCTCTCTGTCTCTAACTCTTTCTCTATCTCTGTCTCTCTCTCTGTCTCTCTCTCTAATGCTTTCTCCCTCTATCTCTCTCTCTTTCTCTCTCTCTCTCTGTCTCTAACTCTTTCTCTATCTCTGTCTCTAACTCTTTCTCTATCTCTGTCTCTAACTCTTTCTCTATCTCTGTCTCTCTCTCTGTCTCTCTCTCTAATGCTTTCTCCCTCTATCTCTCTCTCTTTCTCTCACTCTTTCTCTATCTCTGTCTCTCTCTCTGTCTCTCTCTCTAATGCTTTCTCCCTCTATCTCTCTCTCTTTCTCTCTCTCTCTCTGTCTCTCTCTCTCTCTCTCTGTCTCTAACTCTTTCTCTATCTCTGTCTCTAACTCTTTCTCTATCTCTGTCTCTCTCTCTGTCTCTCTCTCTAATGCTTTCTCCCTCTATCTCTCTCTCTTTCTCTCTCTCTCTATCTCTGTCTCTAACTCTTTCTCTATCTCTGTCTCTAACTCTTTCACTATCTCTGTTTCTCTCTCTGCCTCTCTCTCTCTCATATTCCTGCTTGGTGTATTAAACAGTGTTACCAGGGAAACAGAGCTTGACTGATATATGGACTCCCCTCCCATAACCGGAGCATCAGCTGCAGAGAGAGGGCTGTGTGTGTGTTTGTGAGATTTTGTGAAGGACTTGTGCAGGTGTGAAGACAGCAGCAGATTAGTGGGAGAGACGGACTGAGTGTGTGTTCACACCGCTGCTTTATTTGACTGTTATTTACAGCCTCTTTAGTTTAGACAAAATTATATTAAGCTTTAATATATTTAAATGAATTCATTTAAAGAGTAAATTGCAACTAGAAAGTGAATTACCTGAGGAATCTGTGGGCGATTGTAACTAAGCAGTGGTAGATTCAGCTGATTATAACTGCACAGATCACAGGGGAATTAAAGCAGTGGTTTGGGAGCGATGTTAGGGACAATCACTTTGTTAGTAAATGTGTAAACGTTGTATAGATATGAAATAACACACTGTGTCTTTTATTTTACAGAGATCAGGCTCATAACAGTAGAAGTTACTGTAGGTATTTAGGGGCGAGACCATGGCTCTATACGTCAGTAAGAGTTTTATAACCAGTGCAGGGCTGGAGCTGATATGATGTTTAAGTTAGGGTCCTGAATCAGTCAATAAACTAAATCAGTTTTTATTAGTTTAGGTTTTTAAACTGAGAAAATACAAAGAAATGATTTCCAATTTCATGAGAATTTAAAGTGTTTCCATGTAAAGTCTGTCCCAGTGCATCACACGCTCTGCAAATCAACCAGGATGCTCAGCACAAACACACTCTCTCACTGTGACACACACACGCCATATCTGTTTGTATATATCTGCAGTAGTTTGTATACGTACATGTTACTATGCATTTGTGTGTGTTCGTGTGTGTGAGACTGTGCTTGAAGTTACAAATGTCTGAACAAGTTTGTCTGTATCTGTCTGCGTGTGTGTGTGTGAGAGCATGTTTATGAGTGTGTACGTGCAGGTCTCTGTGTCACTGTGTGTGTGTGAGAGAGAGAGAGAGACAGGATAGTAGGCAAAGCCCTCAGGGTTTCTGCACTGTGCTCTCCCTCACGTCTCCTTACTCACTCCACTTCACACACACACCATATCAAGGAAGGTGAGTGTGAGAGTGTGTCTTGAGGGAGGTTAGTGGGTGAGAGATGGAGATGGAACAAGGGTTTTTTTCTGGACTTGCTGAAGACGTGGTAAATGTGCAGAGGTGACACGTGGACTAGCTACGACAGTCACTGACAGCAATATGAGAAGTGTTGCTCTTAATATGATGACAGCTGCTGTATATTTGAGTGTTGTGTGTGAGATGTGGCCGTTGGTTCTGTACACGCCACATGACACACCTTCCTCTAGATATCACAAATGATTTGTAAACAGCAAACCTGCCTTTTCCTTTGAATAAACGACTGCTTTCCAGTCCGGAGAGACGCTGGGGGAAGACTGCTGCTGGAGGCTCCTGCTCACGGCCTTGAGACCTGTTATCTGCCCCCATTCCCAGCTTCTGAATACAAGAAAACAAAACAAGCCCTGGAGATGAACCGGGCGTGTGAAAGCAACACTGTTGTAATATCTACGATTGTAGTAGAGTAAGGAATAATTATGTTAATACCACCACCGAGACAGTTTTTCTGACAGTGTACTGCCTCTCTCTTACTTTAGGCCTAAAGTTTTTTCAGTTCTTCAAATCCACCAGCCTCGAGAGGTTTGGGGTGAACATATGCTTCCTCAGAGACACCTGAGGCCACCGCTTCTTTCTAACTCCGGAGGACTATGGAGTCTAATGTGTTTACAAAGCCCCAGTGTCTGTAAATGGGTAAAAAACAATGTGTCTGTTCGGTGTGTAAGGCTTTCTCTCTCTCTGCTCACTTTGGAGAAAAGGCATCTGGAATTTTTAGACAATGGAGAAGCCTTCAAATGTTGAGAAGCATGAAACAAGATCAGGATACTGTTTTATTCCTTCTCGGTAGATTGGTAATATTGATTTATTTTTGCTTTAGTTATTACTCAAGTTGAAATAGGTTCAGAATTCAGGAGAGTGCTAACTGCATGAACGTAAACATAGGTTACAAGTGAGTTTCTGTGGTAGTTCACACAATCTTTTGTTCCCTCAAACACACCGTTCTGCCTGAAAAGACACAGAGCCTCTAAACGTAAACAAACCAGAAAGAACAGCCACAGTTGTATAGAAATATACATCATATATATCATGTGAAATATCCATTTCACAATGTCTCCCAGTAAAAGTGGGTCAGGACTAAACCTGTAAAGTAAACTAACGCTGCTAGCTGAACAGCTATCTGTTATGTTCGCTAACGCATCACTGCACTAGTTAGCATTGGGCTAACGATGACAGGAGACTGTGGCTAACTGTGCCCTTGTGGACTCCTGGTCTCTACAGGGCTCAAACTGTCTTGCGATTTTAATTAAGACACAGTACCCATCCTTTAAGATAATTAAAGTGTCTGTGCATTTCTTTACACCCCTGTTCCAAGGCTGCCATCACTGCTCTCACTTTCCTTCACTGGTATCAGTCAATAGGGTAATTTCAGCCATTGCTAATGAAGTGACAAATGCAGTTTAAGGGCCCTTCTCCACACACTCAGTAGGATCTGACAGGGTGCTTTAACTTTTGCAGTCAACTGTAAGGTGAAGTAAAACTTGGCCATAAATCTAAAAAATATCAAGAAACAATCAAAATTATAATTAAAGAGGCAGTAAACCTTTTTTCCAGTGAGTCTTTGTTTGTTTTTAATTTACTGCCAATACACTGACCCCTAGTGGCCTGAATCTGAATGCTCCTACACGTCATACAACGTAGCACTTGATAGAAAACGTATAAATATGGAAATAATCGCTTGTGTGAATATCCTTTGCTGCCTCCTGATGGTAAAAATTACCAATAGCTGTTTTCAGCAGAATTAAGTAAAATGTAACAGATCCTCTGCATCAGAGTCTGTAATTTAACTTTGGGGCTTTTCACCAGTGTCCTGCTCAGGTTCAGGGTAAGGCCCGTGTAGGTATTTAGGAATATATAAGAGTATTATTTTGAAAAGGTGAATTAGGTCTGTCTGTGTGTGTGTGTGTGTGGGAGGGAGGGAGAGAGGGGGAACACCGTGTTGTGGTCGTCCTGGAATGTGTTTTGATGGCTGATGTCCAGACAGAGCTGGAGCTTCAGAAATGTTTTGCTGTAGCCATCGCAGAAATAGAGAAAGGTCAGGGGTCGTGGGCAGCTCATGATGTCATGGAGAGGGAAGGAAAGGAGATGCGGGATGTCCTTGATGACAAAGTGTGTGTGTGTGTGTTGTTGGGGGGTGGTGACTAGTTTTGAGTAGATTCCCTCTCTCCCCCTTAAAAGAACACACAATCCTATCATTTATTATATTAATAAAAGGCACAAAATCTTCACTTCTCCAAAGGCATTAGTGTCATTATCTGAATTTTGATTGATGCTTTGATTTACTGCTGAAAAAGAAGAGGAATAATAGTTATTATTCATATTTAATACAGGCGACGTCACAGTGGAGCAACTAGTAGTGTCCCCCAGGTGAGGAGTGTGGTGTGTTCTCCCTGTGTCTGCGTGGGTTTCCTCCGGGTGACTGTCTGTGAGGAGTGTGGTGTGTTCTCCCTGTGTCTGCGTGGGTTTCCTCCGGGTGACTGTCTGTGAGGAGTGTGGTGTGTTCTCCCTGTGTCTGCGTGGGTTTCCTCCGGGTGACTGTCTGTGAGGAGTGTGGTGTGTTCTCCCTGTGTCTGCGTGGGTTTCCTCCGGGTGACTGTCTGTGAGGAGTGTGGTGTGTTCTCCCTGTGCCTGCGTGGGTTTCCTCCGGGTGACTGTCTGTGAGGAGTGTGGTGTGTTCTCCCTGTGTCTGCGTGGGTTTCCTCCGGGTGACTGTCTGTGAGGAGTGTGGTGTGTTCTCCCTGTGTCTGCGTGGGTTTCCTCCGGGTGACTGTCTGTGAGGAGTGTGGTGTGTTCTCCCTGTGTCTGCGTGGGTTTCCTCCGGGTGACTGTCTGTTAGGAGTGTGGTGTGTTCTCCCTGTGTCTGCGTGGGTTTCCTCCGGGTGACTGTCTGTGAGGAGTGTGGTGTGTTCTCCCTGTGCCTGCGTGGGTTTCCTCCGGGTGACTGTCTGTGAGGAGTGTGGTGTGTTCTCCCTGTGTCTGCGTGGGTTTCCTCCGGATGACTGTCTGTGAGGAGTGTGGTGTGTTCTCCCTGTGTCTGCGTGGGTTTCCTCCGGATGACTGTCTGTGAGGAGTGTGGTGTGTTCTCCCTGTGTCTGCGTGGGTTTCCTCCGGGTGACTGTCTCGAGGGGTGTGGTGTGTTCTCTCTGTGTCTGCGTGGGTTTCCTCCGGGTGACTGTCTGTGAGGGGTGTGGTGTGTTCTCTCTGTGTCTGCGTGGGTTTCCTCCGGGTGACTGTCTGTGAGGAGTGTGGTGTGTTCTCCCTGTGTCTGCGTGGGTTTCTTCCGGGTGACTGTCTGTGAGGGGTGTGGTGTGTTCTCCCTGTGTCTGTGTGGGTTTCCTCCGGGTGACTGTCTGTGAGGGGTGTGGTGTGTTCTCCCTGTGTCTGCGTGGGTTTCCTCCGGGTGACTGTCTGTGAGGAGTGTGGTGTGTTCTCCCTGTGTCTGCGTGGGTTTCCTCCGGGTGACTGTGAGGAGTGTGGTGTGTTCTCCCTGTGTCTGCGTGGGTTTCCTCCGGGTGACTGTCTGTGAGGAGTGTGGTGTGTTCTCCCTGTGTCTGCGTGGGTTTCCTCCAGGGTGGGTTCCTGTCTTGCGCACAGTGATTCCGGTTAGGCTCCAAACCCACTGCCGCCCTGAACTGAATAAGGGTTACAGACCATGAATGAATTATATTAATGATAATAATGTTAAATTGCTATTTTTTATCAGGTGCTAAGTATTTTAGCATGTTAGATGGACAGCAAATGGCTAGAGGATGCCATTACATAGAGGATGCATTGTTGAGTAGTTGTAGTAATAAAGTTGTTAGCCTTGTGTGTGAGGGGGAATGTTTCCGAGAGCGTGCACAGGCTACAAATATTAGTAGATGGTTGGGGGAAGGAGGAGATTGGAAATTGCTGGTGGATGTAGGAAAAAGCTGCAGGTCCCAGAGTGCATTGTGTTTACTGCACTGAGGCCAGACATGGTGCACTTCTTTAAAAGTAAATGGATAGTTTATTTCATAGAGTTAATGGTGCTATTTGAAAATGCAGTCGATGAAGCATTTTAAAAGAAGAAACTAAAGTGCGCAGACACACTGCCACATCCCTGCTTGTGCAGTTCGGCATCAGGGGCCAAAATTAAGGGCAGCTGTGAAGGAGTTATCTGGGATGTCAGACTTCACTGTTGAGTCTTCTGGAGGTGTTGTGGGCTTAATTCAGTGAAACACGACAACGACAGGAGGTTCCTACCTGATGACCCCTGTGAAGAGCTAGTGATGCAGTGAGTGGTGTGGGTTCATGGGCTCTGCTCAGTGAGTAACTGTAGATGTTAAGGACAGACGGCGGCTGATCGGATCATAAACGGCCACAGCAACCCTAGTGTTGAGGTGTAGGATTCAACAGGACTTTTTGTTGCTACAGGAAGGAAGAGAGTGGTGTGGGCCCTATGTGAAGCTCTAATGGATTGGCATAGGATATTTTACATCTTATCTTGTGTATGATTATAATATCATTCATTTTTAGGGTTAGGTACATGTTGTTTGACAGTTTAAACTGGGTGGGGTTATGAGGCTTGCTCTTTTTAGTTTAAAGAAACAGCCCCTGAAAATGTCTGTGTGTGTCCCTGGAATTAAGGAATTAAGGGTTGCATTTTGAGCAGAGAGACACGGAGACAGAGAGAGACACGGAGACAGAGAGAGACATGGAGACAGAGAGAGAGAGAGAGAGACAGAGAGAGAGAGAGAGAGACAGACAGAGAGAGAGAGAGAAGCTGTTTTTAACGCTGTTGTTAAGACTCTGTTCGTTAAAGACTCTTTAATTAGCAAAATGAAGGAGTGATAATTAGTGTTAGTCATGGTTCTGCAGCAGAGGTATCAAAGCGTCTTGTCTCACACCCGTGCCACGGCTGGAATAGATCTGTTAAATGTGCAGAAAAGAGAAGAAACACTTATTGTCACATGTTTTTAATTTATTTTTTAAGACAGTTTTCTACACGATAAAAGTTCTAGATAAATGGTAGAATTGTATGTTTGTACACAGTACACCTCCTTGTTTCTGAACCCACTGTCCACTCTCTCAGCTCCACTGACCACACAGGAGCACAAAATGTTCTGTTGCTCTGCATACTTGATTATCCTCTTACCACCCTGTTCCTCAGCGCTCAGGACCCCCACAGAGCAGGTGTAATGTGGTGGTGGATCATTCTCAGCGCTGCAGTGACACTGACGTGGTGGTGGTGTGTTAGTGTGTGTTGTGCTGGTGTAGAGTGGATCAGACACAGCAGTGCTGCTGGAGTTTTTAAACCCCTCAGTGCCTGGACCGAGAACAGTCCACCGACCAAAAACATCCAGCCGACAGCGTCCTGTGTCACTGATGAAGGACTAGAGGACGAGCGACACACACTGTGCAGCGACAGATGAGCTACTGTCTCTGACTTTACATCTACAAGGTGGACCAACGAGGGAGGAGTGTCTCACAGAGTGGACAGAGAGTGGACACAGGGTTTAAAAACTCCAGCAGCACTGCTGTGTCTGATCCACTCTACACCAGCACAACACACACTAACACACCACCACCATGTCAGTGTCACTGCAGCGCTGAGAATGATCCACTTGTACCAGCTGTAATTACACCACACTTCTGCCTTCCCTCTGCGCTTCCTTTTCTTCATTTTTTAATCCCTTTCTCATTTTTACCCAATTCACTTGTTGACTAATTTTCTCTCTCTCTCTCTCTCCCCCAAATCCTGCAGGTTGTGGTAACAGTGCTCTGAGTGTGGATATGTACAGGGCCGGCTATGGCAACATCACTAACGTGGACTACTCAAGTGTGTGTGTGGAGAGCATGGCCCAGAGGCACTGGGGCTGTGCAGGTCTGAGCTGGGTGTGTATGGACATCTGCCGACTGGCCTTCCCAGATGCCTCCTTCGACGTGGTCATAGAGAAGGGCACTCTGGACGCCATGCTTGTGGACGAGAGAGATCCCTGGAACCTTTCAGAAAACAACGGCAAGCTCCTACACCAAGTGCTCTCTGAGGTAAACACAATCACAGCACAGAAGCCTGGACATCCATTTATTCTTTATTCTGTCACCGTCACTCAGCTCCAGGCTCCTGGGGTTTGGGATTCAAGCCCTGCCTCAGGTGACAGTCAGTGAGGAGCTGGGTGTGCTCTCTGTGTCTGCATGGGTCTCCTCCCACAGTCATAGACTATTAACCACAGACTGTTTGAGCTCACAGAGTCATAAAGAAACAATAAGGTGGACTTAAAAGACACAATCATTTTAAATGTATCTTAAAGAATTGTTTTAAAAATCACTTTCCACCACAGCTTTAGTTGTTCCTCTGAAAGTCAACTGAAAAACACATTTAACAAAGGTTTGAAGTGTGTTTCTCTAGAATCTGACACAGTGGGCTGCCGCTCTAATATTTTCTTATAGACGTTAATACACTTTGTTGATTTATTTTGTGCTTCTGTTAAACTAGGAGCAACAGCAAAGAGCTTATTAATTCTCAACCATTTCTCAGTGGAATGATGCACCGTGAACAGTCCACGTTGTAATCACACGCTTCAGTTAGGATTCTCCTTAGCCAATCAGAACGCACGGTTGGAATAACTGTTGTGTAGTAAATGATTTATTTGTTGAAGCTTTTTCAATTACATTACATTCATTAACATACATATTGGAATCTGATGCGCTCCTGTTTTATGAGCAAAGTATTTGGCTTTAAGTTAATAAAGAAGGCTGAGCACAGGCGGCTCGTTACTGCGCCGCAGGACGTCTTACATAACACCGCTACAGAGAGGGAGAGGGAGGGAGACGGTACATGAATTCCCTTTTTTCAAGTTAATTTTCCTCTGCGTTCTGTAAAGCTCTCCTTCAGCGTCAGGAAAAGGAAAGCAGTGAAACAGTGAGATAGATGTTAACATCATAGAAATGTTCCCAGTCCGTCAACACAGAACAGGGTTAATGAGTGTGTGGAGTTGGAGGGTGGATGTTGAGTGTAGGATGGTTATGATTCTCCTTGCATTAAAATAATGTGGGTATTTGTGTGTCAGTGTTTCACAGAAACACACACACGGGTAGCTGAAAAGTTATGTAATCCCACATGATTTGTAGTCATTGCTAGTGACCGTCTCATCACACAGAACTATTCCTCTGCTTTGAGTCTCTAGTTTTAAAAGATAATATACAGTACATAGTTTTTTTGCTGTGTGATTGTTGCCTTTAAAACCGTTGGTCCAGGTTTTTCTAAATACATCACTAATGCGGTAATTAACTAAATGGTACATTAGATGCATTAATGTTCAACAGTGTAACATTCATTCATTCATTCTTTGTCTGTAGCCCTTATCCTAGTTAGTGTGTGTGTGTGTGTTTGTGTGTGTGTACTCATCAGATTCTGTGAACGGATCCCCGTCTAACTCTGTCTCACTTTGATCTTTGTCTCTATTGATCTTATGGCTCTGATTAGTCATTGGTCATTTTGATCTGTTTCACTTTGTTCTTCACAGGAATGACGACGTGTTTAAAAGGAATATATCAGCGTTCTAGATTTAAGGAATTGTTCTAGGTTTCTATCTGTGTTTGCAGTAGTCTGTGGGAATGACTGTCACGGTTACACACACACACACACACACACACACACACACACACACACACACACTGCCATCCAAATCAAATCAAACTGTTGCCATCACAACGCACAGCTAATATCGACCATGGTGCACGGTTGCTATGGGAAACCTGGATGCCTGGGGGGGGGGGGTTAGATCGACCAACACAGTGAGAAAGAGATGAACAGAGAAGAAAAAAACTGTGGCTTTGTCAGTGTGATAATAGCTGACAGACTGCTGTGAGGATTTGAAGGCATCCAGCCACATAAACGTTTGTCCAAATGTTTTGGAACAGTGCTGCAGTGCTCCAGAGAACACAGTTCCACTGCTCCAATGCATTCAGCATCGTGACCTTAGGCCTCATGGGAAACTGCTCCAAACGCTCATTTTATTATATATTCAGTTTATTATATATTTCCTACTCCTCCTTTTCACGTTAATATTGCGTAAGATATTTTCTGGTGTAAACCGCTCAGACTTTACTAAGACCAGAGAATGTGAAATGAGTCATTCATATGTTAAAGGAACATCTACGATTGTGGGGAACTGCAGTTCTCTCTGTTTTTTACCTTCAGAATTTCCACGTCTTTTAAGGTGGAACGGAGTGTTTCAGGAAAATAGACGCTGACGTGTAAATCGTCTGTAAGTGTTTATTCACTGTTTGAATTCCCACATAAACTCATGTGTAACTCGAGCTGTTTAGTTTTGTAGCACTTTCGATCTGTGTTTACTTTCATGCAGTTAGCGCTCTCCTGAACTTAGAGTCAGTTCCACCTTAAGTAATGTAACTGTAACAGCAAAAATAAGTCAGTGTTACCCCCCTATGGATCTGTTTTTAATTTTGACTTTTAATGTGTGATGTACAAATGATGTTAGATTCAGTGACTAAAACTAGACCAAACTAAGAATAAATATTTGACTAAAATGAGATTAAAACTAATACATGTTTTAGTCAAAAGACTCAAAACTAAATCAGTCAAAATCTGATTTAAAAAAAATCACACAGAAATAACTGAGGAAACTAAAGACTGGTGAAGACACAGGGAGAAGTGGCAGTCAGAGGGAAGCTGACCCTGGGATGATGTTTGTTGGATATTTTTGGTCCGTGGATTATTCTCATGTTGTGTCACGATGCGTCTGTGAGAGCGACTCCACGTCACACTGCATTGTGTATCTCCCTGTCTTGAAATGGTTATTATCATTGCTGTGTGTGTGTGTGTGTGTGTTTGTTTGCAAGGCTTTCTCTGTATCTTCTCTCTCCAGGTCTCTGGTGGTGTCAGTTGGGGAGGAAATGGTGTGTGTGTGTGTGTGTGTGTGTGTGTGTGTGTGTGAGAGAGAGATCAGAGAGAGAGAGGGGTTTCCATAGCAACAGGTTTCCCTGGATACAGGATCACAGTGCATACTTGAGGGTGAGGTGTGAGTCATCCTCTCATCGTCCATTGAAAGATAGAGAGAGAAAGGAATCTTAAAGGTTTGCTCGTGTTCCCGGTAACGATCAGAAATGTTTACATTAAAGCGCATAGCAACAAGAACCTGAGGATTCACTCGTTTGGCCGTGAACTTACGAAATGTTATGATGTCTTTAAAATGAAAGAAGTATAAGGGATAAGCTGAAGTCCTACTTCATGAAACGTTTTGACTGTTTCTCACCTCATAGGTTTATACCCAGAGAGATATAAACTCTGTTTCCACAGCTCAGAAAAAAGTGTTTCTCACCTCTGTTTCCTTAAATTGATGGCAGTAAAACCTTGTTTAGTGCAATCACCCCGATCACATCCCTCTGTTTACACTTACTGGCAGCTGCTGTGAAGGCAAGACCCATACCACAGTGTATTACAGTGGAGAACGAATCTCTTTACAGAATCAGAGAGTCACGTACACAAAGTTAAATGTGTCTCTGCTTCACCCAGCACCTCAGATACAGCTCATCAGCTAAACATCTAGCTTTTTGTGAACAGAACCAAGCGTTACAGCAGGAAGAACCTCAACCAGCGCAGGGTAATGAGGGCAAGGACACGTTCTATTTGAAATGTATGAAATAATTCATTGTCTGTTTTATCCGGTTCAGGAGCCTACTAGGAACCATTGGGGAATCATTGGGTGCAAGGCAGGAACACACCCCGTACATGGTGTCAGTCCTGTGCAGGACACACCACTCACATATACACTACAGCCGTTTCTGGACTGTGGGAAGAAACCTAGCACGCAGTGGAAACCCATGTATAGAGAGAACAAACATGAGGTAGGGTTTCAACCCCCGCCAGAGCCCTGGAGCTGTGTGACACTGACACTGCCTGCTGCACCGCTGTGATATTTATAATTCTGTACTCCATTTGTTTGTTGAGTATTCGGAATAAGAGTCAAATTGTAAAAAATTTAAAAAGTTAAATGTGGGGAAACGTTGTTCTCTCTGGTTTGTTTACATTCAGAAGCTCTGTGAAGTTTTACCTTAAGTGATCAGAAACAGTAAAAATAAGTCAGTGTGACCCCCCTATGGAGCAGGAATAGAGCAACATCCTCATCTCGGTTGGTGCTTTTCAGCGTTTGGAGTCTCTCCGTTGTCTAAAAACCTCCAGATGGCGTTTCTCTGCCGTGAGCAGAGAGAGAGAAAGCCTAGCACCGGACCCAGACACTTTGATTTTTTATCCATTTACAGACACTGGGGCTTCGTAAACACATTAGAGCAAGTTCAAACGCACACAGACTGGAGAGAAGCAAGAAGTGTGGAAACATTTTCAAAATGTAATTAAAAAAGTGTTTATTTAAATGTTGCATTTAACCGCTGTGGCTGCTGTGGCCGTTTATGATCCAAACAGCAACTAATGTCACTCATTACAGCTCAGAGGTACCCACACCACCCACTGCATCAATAAATCTTCACACACAGGGTCGTGAAGTGGACCTCTGTTAGTGATTTGCTGAATTAAGCCCATGACGCCTCCAAAAGGCTCACCAATGAAGTCCGATGTCCCATACCCACCTCCCTCCAGAAATGGCTTTACAAAATGGCCCTACCACACTGTAGATCCTCACTGGTCTCCCTGGTGACGTACCTGGCCCCCACTGGCACCAACAACCACAAAAATAGTCACCTGCCTTGTCCTCCACAAACCTAAAACACACCTCAGCCATCCCACTTTTACACAGCTACTCTGTGCTGTCCTTATCTCTCAGCTCGCAGCTGCCCTTAGTTTCCAGCCCCTGATGCTGAACTGCAGGGATGTGACAGACTTGGCGTCATATCCCCAAACACCTCTCTCCACCGGTCTTACATGTGCCTGCCACCCGCGTTTCCTCATCTTACTTCAGCTTCTTCCTTTCTACTGCATGTGTGTGCCGCTGAACGCTGGACGTCTGTTTAAACAAATGCAGTGGAAACTACTCATTTAAAAGAAGTGTCTACAAATTGTTAGAGAGAGATTTATTTTCTGTAACTGCTTTGTCTTGAGCAGAGCTGCAGTGGGTCTGGAGCTTACCCAGAATCCCTGGCACCAATAAGGAACACGCCCTGGAAAGAGCAACAGTTCCTCACATCTCTCGGGTGCATGGATTGGGTTAAAGGCAGAGAACAGATTCCTGTGTGTGTGAAAGCACAGTGGCCAGTAAAGTGATTCTGATTCTGATCGCACCCGTTGGCAGTTTTTAAAAATATATATTATCTATAGATATTATATAGAGAGAGTAAGAACAAAGGTAAAAAATGTACAGGTTCATTATTTTAAGATTTTTCTTTAACCTCATTAAAACTTTCACCGTGAGCTTGACGTGGTGTCACTGTGCTGCAGCGCTGTGGTAAGGTCAGGGGGTGTTCTGTGACATAGACGTGGGGGCTACAGTGTATTTACAAACACAGTCATAAGGCTTGGGTGTGTAAAGACATTTAATCTGCTCTGAACTATGATCCCTCTCTAGCCACACACCCACCCTATATTCACACACATTCATTTTCCTACCCTTACCACCATCAGGTGTGTGTGTGTGTGTCTGTCTGTGTGTGTGCGCATGCGTGTGTGTATGTGTGTGTGTGTGTGTGTGCATGCATGCGTGTGTGTCTGTCTGTGTGTGTGTCCTAGACTTGGTAATCTTTGGGTTAGTTTATTCTCGTGTCCAAATCCTAGGACATTTCATCACTCTGTGATACAGTGGCAGTGTGTGTGTGTGTGTGATACAGGAGGGGTTAGCATGACTGGAACTTGCTGTGGGGTTGGAAAATACCTTCCATATCTCATCACCAAGTGGGGGAAATCCCAGAAGCCCCCAGATGAGAGAGAGAGAGAGAGAGAGAGAGAGAGAGAGAGAGAGAGAGGGAGAGGGAGGGAGGGAGAAAAAAAAGTTGAAAGTAAGACTGGATGATTGACACCGACAGAGAAAATTAGAAAAAGGTTTTGTGTACTATTTCTGCTGATAAATGCATTTTTGCACCGTTCTTCTTCAGTTTGAGCTCCGCACACTTTAAAGAAAAGCCTGTTTTTGAACATACAGTGTGTTTAATATTCTATGTGAAATAAAGAGGAATTACAAACTCTTTATCTCTGAATATGTCAGTGGTGTTAAACGGGGGGTGTTCCACAAAGCAGGGTTTCTCAGTTAGCCAGATAACTTAAGCCCAAAGTCCATTAGGAACAGAGCTGAGGGTGATACCTCAGAGGGACATTCCTCAACTTTGAGCTTAAGTTACCTGGTTAACTGAGAAATCCTGCTGAAACACCCCCCAGATCTCAGAGTGTGTAATGCTTCAGTTTCCTCACGTGCTGCAAGTGTTATTGAATAAAAAGCTCAGGAATAGCTTTGTTTAAAAGCCTTTCATGGCAGAAAGGAGACGTATTTTTAAAGGAACTTATTTGGTTTGTTTTATGTATATTATGAACCGGTCCGTAATGTTATTAATGTAACGTAATGTAATCTTATGAATCCTATGCAGTTTATGATCTTTTTGAAAACTATTCATCGGTTGATTGGTTTTTAATGTCAGTAAAAATGACAGATTTTCACAGAGGTGTCCTGTAGTGTGTGTTTGACTTTAATGGAAGGCTGTTGAAGCTGACGGTGCAGCACACACAGCTTCATTTAGAATATTTTTCACCAGCCGCCACTGGTTAATTCATTGAGGGGCTTGTGTATGTTCTGAGGAGAGATCAGTTCAGTTAAACTGCTGCTGACACTGGCTCTTGTTCCCGAGGTGTACACTTTTAGACTCGTTTCTAGAGAGAAACGGTGTCACATTTAGCCAGTGTGTTTTCTCAGCCCATGAGTGTATGTTGGTTTGGTAGCGGTGGTAGTGTCCATGGCAGTGGCAGTGTGCTATCTGTGTCTCTCAGGCTGCCCCATAAAACCTGACTCACACACTGGCACACAGACTCATACATTTACTGTGGCCCATCTATCCAGGGCCTCTGGCAGCTGCTGGACTACTACTTTTGTCACCTGGGATGTGCACACACACATACACTCACACTTTGGCCCATTTTTTAAAAGTTACCATAACACCACACTACTACAGATTTCTACTGAGACTCATCCATTCAGTCCATGGAAACCGTGCCACCTGAATCTACCTTCAGAGCATTATTAACACAATGTGTATATATATATAGGCAGGAACACACCCTGGAGGGGGCGCCAGTCCTTCACAGGGCAACATTCACTCACACCTACGGTCACTTTTGAGTCTCCAATCCACCTATCAACGTGTGTTTTTGGAGCGTCGGAGGAAACCGGAACACCCAGAGGAAACCCACACAGACACAGGGAGAACACACCACACCCCTCACAGACAGTCACCCGGAGGAAACCCACACAGACACAGGGAGAACACACCACACCCCTCACAGACAGTCACCCGGAAGAAACCCACGCAGACACAGGGAGAACACACCACACTCCTCACAGACAGTCACCCGGAGGAAACCCACGCAGACACAGAGAGAACACACCACACTCCTCACAGACAGTCACCCGGAGGAAACCCACGCAGACACAGAGAGAACACACCACACCCCTCGAGACAGTCACCCGGAGGAAACCCACGCAGACACAGGGAGAACACACCACACTCCTCACAGACAGTCATCCGGAGGAAACCCACGCAGACACAGGGAGAACACACCACACTCCTCACAGACAGTCACCCGGAGGAAACCCACGCAGACACAGGGAGAACACACCACACTCCTCACAGACAGTCACCCGGAGGAAACCCACGCAGACACAGGGAGAACACACCACACTCCTCACAGACAGTCACCCGGAGGAAACCCACGCAGACACAGGGAGAACACACCACACTCCTCACAGACAGTCACCCGGAGGAAACCCACGCAGACACAGGGAGAACACACCACACTCCTCACAGACAGTCACCCGGAGGAAACCCACGCAGGCACAGGGAGAACACACTACACTCCTCACAGACAGTCACCCGGAGGAAACCCACGCAGACACAGGGAGAACACACCACACTCCTCACAGACAGTCACCCGGAGGAAACCCACGCAGACACAGGGAGAACACACCACACTCCTCACAGACAGTCACCCGGAGGAAACCCACGCAGACACAGGGAGAACACACCACACTCCTCACAGACAGTCACCCGGAGGAAACCCACGCAGACACAGGGAGAACACACCACACTCCTCACAGACAGTCACCCGGAGGAAACCCACGCAGGCACAGGGAGAACACACTACACTCCTCACAGACAGTCACCCGGAGGAAACCCACGCAGACACAGGGAGAACACACCACACTCCTCACAGACAGTCACCCGGAGGAAACCCACGCAGACACAGGGAGAACACACCACACTCCTCACAGACAGTCACCCGGAGGAAACCCATGCAGACACAGGGAGAACACACCACACTCCTCACAGACAGTCACCCGGAGGAAACCCACGCAGACACAGGGAGAACACACCACACTCCTCACAGACAGTCACCCGGAGGAAACCCACGCAGACACAGGGAGAACACACCACACTCCTCACAGACAGTCACCCGGAGGAAACCCACGCAGACACAGGGAGAACACACCACACTCCTCACAGACGGTCACCCGGAGGAAACCCACGCAGACACAGAGAGAACACACCACACTCCTCACAGACGGTCACCCGGAGGAAATCCACGCAGACACAGGGAGAACACAGCACACTCCTCACAGACGGTCACCCGGAGGAAACCCACGCGGACACAGAGAGAACACACCACACTCCTCACAGACAGTCACCTGGAGGAAACCCACGCGGACACAGGGAGAACACACCACACTCCTCACAGACAGTCACTCGGAGGAAACCCACGCGGACACAGGGAGAACACACCACACTCCTCACAGACAGTCACCCGGAGGAAACCCACGCGGACACAGGGAGAACACACCACACTCCTCACAGACAGTCACCCGGAGGAAACCCACGCAGACACAGGGAGAACACACCACACTCCTCACAGACAGTCACCCGGAGGAAACCCACGCAGACACAGGGAGAACACACCACACTCCTCACAGACAGTCACCCGGAGGAAACCCACGCAGACACAGGGAGAACACACCACACTCCTCACAGACAGTCACCCGGAGGAAACCCACGCAGACACAGGGAGAACACACCACACTCCTCACAGACAGTCACCCGGAGGAAACCCACGCAGACACAGGGAGAACACACCACACTCCTCACAGACAGTCACCCGGAGGAAACCCACGCAGACACAGGGAGAACACACCACACTCCTCACAGACAGTCACCCGGAGGAAACCCACGCAGACACAGGGAG
Organism: Hoplias malabaricus; assembly: GCF_029633855.1. Classification (NCBI taxonomy): domain Eukaryota; kingdom Metazoa; phylum Chordata; class Actinopteri; order Characiformes; family Erythrinidae; genus Hoplias; species Hoplias malabaricus. Next base: position 26,573,237 of record NC_089818.1, on the reverse strand, counting down.
AACACACCACACTCCTCACAGACAGTCACCCGGAGGAAACCCACGCAGGCACAGGGAGAACACACTACACTCCTCACAGACAGTCACCCGGAGGAAACCCACGCAGACACAGGGAGAACACACCACACTCCTCACAGACAGTCACCTGGAGGAAACCCACGCAGACACAGGGAGAACACACCACACTCCTCACAGACAGTCACCCGGAGGAAACCCACGCAGACACAGGGAGAACACACCACACTCCTCACAGACAGTCACCCGGAGGAAACCCACGCAGACACAGGGAGAACACACCACACTCCTCACAGACAGTCACCCGGAGGAAACCCACGCAGACACAGGGAGAACACACCACACTCCTCACAGACAGTCACCCGGAGGAAACCCACGCAGACACAGGGAGAACACACCACACTCCTCACAGACAGTCACCCGGAGGAAACCCACGCAGACACAGGGAGAACACACCACACTCCTCACAGACAGTCACCCGGAGGAAACCCACGCAGACACAGGGAGAACACACCACACTCCTCACAGACAGTCACCCGGAGGAAACCCACGCAGACACAGGGAGAACACACCACACTCCTCACAGACAGTCACCCGGAGGAAACCCACGCAGGCACAGGGAGAACACACTACACTCCTCACAGACAGTCACCCGGAGGAAACCCACGCAGACACAGGGAGAACACACCACACTCCTCACAGACAGTCACCTGGAGGAAACCCACGCAGACACAGGGAGAACACACCACACTCCTCACAGACAGTCACCCGGAGGAAACCCACGCAGACACAGGGAGAACACACCACACTCCTCACAGACAGTCACCCGGAGGAAACCCACGCAGACACAGGGAGAACACACCACACTCCTCACAGACAGTCACCCGGAGGAAACCCACGCAGACACAGGGAGAACACACCACACTCCTCACAGACAGTCACCCGGAGGAAACCCACGCAGACACAGGGAGAACACACCACACTCCTCACAGACAGTCACCCGGAGGAAACCCACGCAGACACAGAGAGAACACACCACACTCCTCACAGACAGTCACCCGGAGGAAATCCACGCAGACACAGGGAGAACACAGCACACTCCTCACAGACGGTCACCCGGAGGAAACCCACGCAGACACAGAGAGAACACACCACACTCCTCACAGACGGTCACCCGGAGGAAACCCACGCAGACACAGAGAGAACACACCACACTCCTCACAGACAGTCACCCGGAGGAAACCCACACAAACTGGAATTAGCTTTTAATCCTGTTATGACCCTGTACCATCTAACTTACTTGGAAACCAACAAGTTTTCATTAATACAGCATTTTCACTGTTTCTCTCCTCTCTGTTGTTGTTGTTTATTTTATGTGTGTCGTGACCCAGATAGATAGCTCAGTGCTGTGGATTCTTCAGTCTCCATGGTAACTCAGAAAGTGGCGAGGCAGGAGGTTTCTGCAGAGTCATTTAAGGCAATCGCTTCAAGCACATCCTACCAGCTGGCCACACACACACACACCTACTTCTTTTGCTTAACCTCTGAATTCCAAAAGAAACACTCTCAAATTGGCTCTTCACTTTATCCAAACAGATAAGATATAAATCTGTAAATGAATAGATATTTGTTATCTGTACAACTTCAGACATTAAGGATGGAACAACATTTCTGAGATTTCTAACGCAATTCCTCCCTGAAAATTAAAGTACGAAGGTTGTTCTTACTACTGTGTTGACTTTAATTATTATTTGGACTAAACAAGGTCAGGGGCAGCCATGGCCTTGAGGTTAAAGAGGTGAGCTTGAGGCTGGCGGGTCGTGGTTCAGTTCCTGGGACAGACGAGAGAAAATTAATTCACGGCTGAAGTGCCCTTGAGCAAGGTGCCAACCTCCAAACTGCCTCCGAGCGCCGAGGTGGTCACATAACCCTGCTCCAGCTGTGTGTGTGTTCACTGCCCCTAGTGTGTGTTTGTGTGTTCGCTGCCACAGTTGGGTCAAATGCAAAGAAGCAGTTTCCCCAAGGGATCAATAAATATATTTCTTTTCCCTAAAGTGAAACTGCTGCGCTGCCCTCACAAATGAGTAAATCTTAAAAACAATAAGTAAATTTTTAAAACCACAGCAATTGGTCTCCTCATGTCTTTTATGTTTAAGTGATGCCCCGCAGGGGTAAACATGTCCATCCCAAAGCTTTTGAAAAATGTTACTGGCATTAAATTCGGGCAAACAATTTTTCAATAAATGTTCTCGGTTTCTACATTTAATCCGTCAAAATATTTTTATACTGTTTTCAGTTAAATACAGGGTTTAAATGATTTGCACATAATTGCAGTAATTTCATGTACATTTTACGCAGCGTCCCTATTATTTTGGAAAGGAGGTTTGTAGGATGTTTGACCATGGGTTTCCAAGCCTTGGCACACAGATCTAAATAGTGCCTAGTGGTGTAACAGATTTATTTTTTTCCTTTTCTGCAGATCAGTCGAGTCCTGAAACCTGGGGGGCGTTTTGTGTCGGTGACCTTTGCTCAGCCACATTTCCGCAAGAGACTATACGCTCGCACTGAGTACAGGTGGTCCATCAAACACTACCACTACGGAGAAACCTTCCACTACTTCCTGTATGTCCTGACTAAAGGGGAGGAGCTTAGCCCAGAGGATGCAGCACTGGAAAGAAGGCTCTGGACAGAAGATGAGGCTCTGCCCACAGACCTGACTTATCTAGAGACGGAAAATGAGGATTTCCTTAAAAACATTGTTCTTTAAAAACATTCAACACAGCTGTCAATCAGAGAAAACCAAACTGTGTTTTTTGTTTTGAATGTCACTGGGCCCTACCCACGCAGCATTGGCCGAGTGACCCCACGGCCACGATTACAGACATTCAGCAACGGTGGTGCCCTCCATGAGCCAACCTGTTAGTGCAGGACTGCCTTTAACACCATGCCAACGTCACCAAAGGCTGCTATGATGTTGTGCCAAACTGTAATGGAGTCACTCAGAATGGATCACCGCTGGTCCTCATTAGAGGCATGGGATGGAGCATTACGACATCTGGCATGTTGCATTAGTAAAGGTAGCAGCCTGTTGCCGTACTGAGAGACACTACTCCTGTATGTGAAGCACAAAAATATTGCCCATATCAGTCTAAATGTTTAATCGCTTAATTTTTTTTATCTTCCTCAAAAATATCACAATCTGACAGTCCCTTCTGGAGTGTACCTTTTTTAAATGATGAGTGTTTTTAATTCCAGTCTTTACTTCAGTTCTGTGTGTAATGTACATAGTCTCTTCAGATGAGATCATTAATATAGCAGCACTCACCACCCCACGCCATCACTCACCACCCCTTGCCATCCCTCGCCATCTGTCACCACCCCTCACCATCTCTCACCAATCCTCGCCATCACTCGCCACCCCACGCCATCACTCGCCACCGCTCGCCATTACTCGCCACCCCACGCTATCACTCGCCATCCCTCGCCATCTGTCACCACCCCTCGCCATCTCTCGCCACCCCTCGCCATCACTCGCCATCTCTCACCACCCCTCGCCATCACTTGCCATCCCTCACCATCTGTCGCCACCCCTCGCCATCTCTCACCACCCCTCGCCATCACTCGCCATCCCTCACCATCTGTCACCACCCCTCGCCATCACTCGCCACCCCTCGCCATCATTTACCACCCCTCGCCATCACTCGCCATCTGTCACCACCCCTCGCCATCCCTCACCATCTGTCACCACTCCTCGCCATCACTCGCCACCCCACGCCATCACTCGCCACCGCTCGCCATCACTCGCCACCCCACGCTATCACTCGCCATCCCTCGCCATCTGTCACCACCCCTCGCCATCTCTCACCACCCCTCGCCATCACTTGCCATCCCTCACCATCTGTCGCCACCCCTCGCCATCTCTCACCACCCCTCGCCATCACTCGCCATCCCTCACCATCTGTCACCACCCCTCGCCATCATTTACCACCCCTCGCCATCTGTCACCACCCCTCGCCATCCCTCACCATCTGTCACCACTCCTCGCCATCACTCGCCACCCCACGCCATCACTCGCCACCCCACGCTATCACTCGCCATCTGTCACCACCCCTCGCCATCTCTCGCCACCCAACGCTATCACTCGCCATCTGTCACCACCCCTCCCCATCTCTCGCCACCCCTCGCCATCACTCGCCATCTCTCACCACCCCTCGCCATCACTTGCCATCCCTCACCATCTGTCACCACCCCTCGCCATCTCTCGCCACCCCTCGCCATCACTCACCACCCCTCGCCATCACTCGCCATCCCTCACCATCTGTCACCACCCCTCGCCATCACTCACCACCCCTCACCATCACTCGCCATCCCTCACCATCTGTCACCTCCCCTCGCAATCACTCGCCACCCCTCGCCATCCCTCAACATCCCTCGCCATCATTCATCATTACCCGCCATTCACTGGTCTGTAGTCATTAATAAACCAAATACCATTCAGTTTTAATTTTGCTCTGAAATTACTGCCTATTTTTTAAGGCTAGAGAAAGGTGAATGTGCTTCATCTGCAGCTCTACTGTAGAGTGGAATTATAATCAGAGGTCTATAACACCTAGTGACTACATGTTGAAATATGATCTTATTCTGATATATTGTGCATATATATATATAATATTGTATCTTCTTTAGAAAAACCATTTCCAATAAATTGTTTAATTACACTAACTGGTAGGCTATTTCTTTGCATATATTTTAGATATAGCAAGTGTTACTCTGTTTACTGTGCTTCACTGAGTCACATCACAACAACATTTACAGGCAGTACCTACATTTCAAAAATACTGCATTAAAGAAATTACATATATTTTTTTAAATGCTGCATCAAGGAAATCACACATTTTTTAAACAAATGCTGTGCTTAGCACCAGAAAGACCCTCTCTGCTGAGGCAGTGCTGTGTGTGTGAAGTGGGTTTTCCATCCACCGGGTTTCTGTGAATTATGAAAATGCACCCAAAATGTAACTGACTGGAAAAGACCAATGCAGCAACCACTGAACTGTCCCTCGCAGTCATTTCAATCAGAAAATTACAGCGGCCCGTTAGCATCTAGTCAATGTATTTCCTGCCCTGGCCAAACAGACCAGTGTGGCCCATCATGAGTCCACTGCACCAGACCCACTGACCGGCCCTTGTGCAGAACCACTGAGCACAGTGTGGGGTGTCTCTGCTGGAAGAGAGATATACCACCACTGCTGCGTTGTGGTTCCAGCTGGTGCCTTGACAAAGAGTCCACAACTGAGCTAAGGATTTGTGGCGGGTGAATCATTCTCAGAGAAACCAGTCTGGGAAATGCCTGTTGTAAGATGCAATGTGTTAATCCTGTGGCTGACAATCAGTGGGTTCACTCCTGGTGATGGATATTGTAAGCCATTGCCATGATGTCAGATTAAATAAGGATAAGACAGTCTCACAGCTGTGGTTTAAACGTAAAACTCAGCGGCTTCCAGTCGAACTGGGCTCAAATTTACAGTTTTATTAAATGCTTAAACTTGAATGTCTAACATTGATGAGATAATTTGTTATAATATGAATATCTGGAGGCTGTGACCCACAACCTTTTAACTTTCTGCTTTTTTACCAAACAAAAGTCATCTCGTCTCTCTCTGTAACCCTCTCTGGACACAGCTGTTAATGCCTTTCTCTTCAGTTCACCACATCAGAGCAAGTCGCTCAGTCTGTGACCTCCGCATAGCACCATTTATCCATCAGGCTTTACACAGAAATGTAAATATTTGTGCATAAATGTCCTTTCTCTTTATCAAATTTATATTACTTCTGTTTGATTAAAATTTAAAGGAACTTGCGTAATGTTAAATGAACTCTTTTAAAAAGAACTGAACTGTCTAATAGTTACATCACTGCAGTTAAACAGGGCTTTTCCCTGAACTTCAGCGTTTTTAAACACAACTCAAACCTCACGCGTCTAAATAAACTTTAAGAATCAAGTTACACTTAAAGGGTTAATGTTTCTCAATTTTCAGACGCATCTTGTTATTGGTTTCTATGAGGAACATCTCAGGCAGTGGATCATGGGTAATTCCACTCACGAAAGTGTCGTCTGCTGCGGACCTAAGGGAGGGGCGAATAAAGTGCGCATAGGGGGCGCTTGAGAGTACACCAGAGTCCCTAGCACCACATTTATTCATGTTCTTCATATAGTCCATAAATCCAAACAGAACTAATGCTATCTCTCTGCTCCATTCTCAGCTAATGACTGCCCTCCTTTCCGGAGCAACTCCAATGGAGGTCTGACTGTTGGGTCTCCTGCTCACCCACTGAGAGACTAGTTATCTGCCCTTGGTTCCTGGCATCTTCTCCAGTCCACATACCAGTCCATATATCTGTGGTATCCATCATCTCAGTGCACCAGCTCTTGGATGTGATTCAGCACAGATCTTTACTAATGGTGCTTTTCCTCTGCAAGGAACCTATACATTTCGACTCTCCAAATCTTACTGATCAAACCTGACCCGAGTAGGGACTAAATGTGAGGTGTAAACCCTGCAGAGCTCTGATTGGCCAGAGACCTGTCAATCACCAGGAACCACAGAGCTCCAGCACAAACTCAGCGCTCGTAAAATCTCTGAAGTTACAGCTGCGTTCACATTAGTTTTTATCCGACTCTCAGCAGCAGCTCGTAACATTCCCCCGAGGGGTTTCTGAAGACGCTCCTTGGGTCGGTGGCTGAGGAAAATCTCCAGCAAAAGTGCGACATGGAAAACTGATCTGTGAGAACTGGGGGTGAGTTAACAGCATCTGACTTTACCTCCCGCGTTGTTGTGGTTTTCAAAGACTGCGGTTCCCGTTAAAGACAAGATTTTGTGACGTCACCGCCTCCATTTAACAGGGGAGCCGTGCTAGTGGAAAAGCGACAAACTTTAAGTGAGCCGAGCCGAGCCGAGTCGGACCCATGCAGTGGAAAAGCACCGTAACAGCCTTCACTACGTACAGTTGTGTTCAAAATAATAGCAGTCCAATATGACTAACCAGATAATCACTGTTTTTGGTATAAATTATATTACCACATGACAAACAATGTAACAGTTGGTGTAGTAGATTCTTAGAAAACTGTGAGGAATCATTCTGTGAGGAAACAGGTGTGAATCAGGTGTCCCTTATTTAAGGGTGAAGCCAGCACATGCTCTACATACATTTCTCCTTGAAAGCCTGAGAAAAATGGGTCGATCAAGACATTGTTCAGAAGAACAGCGAGCTTTGATTAAAAAGTTGATTGGAGAGGGTAAAACTTATAAAGACGTGCAGACAATAATAGGCTGTTCAGCCAAAATGATCTCCAATGCTTTAAAATGGAGAGGAAAACCAGAGAGACGTGGAAGAAAACGGAAGACTACCATTCGAATGGATCGAAGAATAGTCAGAATGGCAAAGGCTCAGCCAATGATCAGCTCCAGGATGATCAAAGACAGTCTCAAGTTACCTGTGAGTACTGTGACAGTTAGAAGACGCCTGTGTGAAGCTAAACTATTAGCAAGAAGTCCCCGCAAAGTCCCACTGTTAAAAAAAAGACATGTACTGAAGCGGATACAATTTGCCAAAGAACACATCAACTGCCCCAAAGAGAAATGGAGAAACATATTGTGGATTGATGAAAGTAAAATTGCTCTTTTTGGGTCCAAGGGCCACAGAGAGTTCCTCAGACGACCCCCAAACTCTGAATTCAAGCCACAGTACACTCTGAAGACAGTGAAGCATGCTGGTGCAAGCATCATGATATGAACATGGTTCTCTTACTGGTGCTGGGCCTATTTACCGCATACCAGGGATCATGGACCAGTTTGTATATATCAAAATACTTGAACAGGTCGTGTTGCCTTACGCTGAAGAGGAAATGCCCTTGAAATGGGTGTTTCAACAAGACAACGACCCTAAACACACTAGTAAACGAGCAAAATCTTGGTTCCTTGGTTTCTGTGAAGTAGTTAAAGATTATATACATTTCTCTTCATGTTTTGATTTGGAAAACAGTGTGCAATGTTCCCAATGCATGGAAATAAAAACTACTATTAAGATTTAGTGCTTAACTAATGTTTTTACACACACTGCTATTATTTTGAACACAACTGTATATTGACTCCAGGGCTGCTTCTACCTGCAGTTTTAAATGAAAGTGTCCCCCTTGTGAGTCTTGGTCCTTCCCACAGTTTTGAGGGAGTTGCTCCTGGGGCTATTCATTTTGTCTGTGACTTAGTTTTCGGTGTCTGTCAGACTGCAGTGGTGAAGGCTGAGAGAAACTCACTGACATCATCTCATTTTAGGACGGAAAACTTAGTGCTACGTCTGTTAAAATAAAATTTTTTTTTCTTAAATATAATCCATCCCAAATAATCAGAATCAAATCCACATTATTACATTTTCCCACCATTTATTAATTCACCGGTTGAACTGAGTGAAAATGGCATCATAATAATACAATGAATCATTCTCAGAATGTCATTACATTTTTGCTGCTTTTTGCTTCATAAAACAATACTCCATTTCTGAAAAATATTAAGATTTCATGCAAAATAAATAATAATCCATTTCTTTAAAAGCATGATACAAAAGAACCCAAAGAAAAACAATAGCTACAATGTAAAAACTCATCAAATAACAGCTCGTTATCCGAGGGTTTCGTGAACAGTGCGTTGGCGACTAAAATCACCGGGTTTCTAAGAAATTCTTCAACAGTAAACCACTCTTTAGTGTGACACTGATGTGTGCAATAAAAAAACCTCCGAAGCACATTCAGTAAGTCTCTTTAAAGAAAGAAAACTATGTTCCACACCTGATACCAGACGAGTCCTTTCACCCCTCAGATCAGATGACCTCCCCCCCCCCCCCCCCCCCCCCCAGTTAAACACCACCGAGGAACTGAAAGACGGGTCACTCACGTTTACTTTAAGTGACAAATATTTAAATACAAAAATACAAACATGGTTTTGTTGAGAGAAGACTGCCAGGGTGCCGCAGGTTCGTGAAGCCCCTGATTGGCACCAGGTTAAGATTCATGCAAAAGAAATGACAGAGCTCCAACTCTTTCAGAAATGCCTTTGACACGGCAGGCCAGGTTTAACGGAGCGTGACTCTAAACGCAGATTGTAGTTGACTGCACAGGGGTTAGTGGGTGGTGGATCGAACAAAATATGCCATGGCACTAGGCCAAATCCCCTTATGATTATCAGCTCTTTCTGGGAAAACAGAAATGTTGATAAATAATCAAGTGTGTATCAGTCTCATTAACACTGCACCATCTTCACGTTGACCTTCGTTCAGGCTTTTCATTGGCCGTGGTCTGAGTGGTGTGTAGAAAAGAGATAAAAGAGCTCTCTAGCAGCAGTTGGAATGAACTCTACGCTGTTTACCGCGACGTGGTTATCCTCAGCTCGGTGTGAAGCACGTGTATTAGGCTACAGTCTAAAGACAAGGTTTTTATAGTTTTAAGTTGAAATTCTGTACAACTCTAGGCTATTACAATAAAAGCTTGCGACGCTCTTCGCCCTCTAGTGGAGAAGACGTGTTATACGAAGATTTTTGTATTGATTAGTTGCTGTTTTGTTGTTGTTTTTTTCTTCCTTTTTTGTTGTTGTCGTAGTTTGTTCATGAAGTAATGACACGTCCATCCATCTCCCTCCAGGACAGAGGCTGCAGCACAGATCCGTTACCGGACTAAGCCTCTTCCAGAGCTCAACCGCGTAGAGGAGAGAGACTGTGTCGATTGCCTTTTATTCGAATCCAACAGCAATGTCATTCTTCTAAATAATTCCCCCTCTCTCTCTCCCTCTCCGTCGTCAGTTCCTGTCCCGGCTCATCCATCACGCACAGCCGACAAAGCGCTTCCAATCGGTGGTTTTATAAAATACTCTTTTCAAAGGGCATCGTGTGTGATTTAAACGCCTGGCGAAGACTTGTCCGTCATCCCCTTCAGCACCTGGTCTATTCGGTCATCCTCGATAACCACTGTGGGCAGAAACAGTGACATAGTTAACCACATTAACACGGTGCTAGTGTTTTTAATGATAACACCACTGTAATATTCTTCACGGTCTGAAAGTTTGGAAAGTGCCATTTATTCACAAAGAACAACACGTCCTTCTGGATTTCCCTGAATGTCCATGCATCATTTCCCCAAACTACCACAACATTCAGACCCCAGCCTCCACACAGTGCCCTCACCTCCCTACGGTTCATTTGATTAAAAACACAGAACAACTGACAATATTCAGAAACAGTACCTTTTCGTAAATGGGTATAATTACGTGTCTCTACAAATATAATGTCCACATTGCCCCAGCTCTGACCCTCTCTCTCTGTACAAACACAGATACATAAATAAAGACTCATCACAGTGTGTGTGGAGTGCTGACCTCTCTTGGCTCTGCCGATCTCTCCGAGTTTGGGGGGTCTCTTCGCTTGCCCCGCGCCAAAAAAGGTGCTGCTGTCCTGCAGCCCGCAGCTGAAGGGCATCTGACTCACGTCGTTATCCGCTCCGTAGCCGCTCATCTTCCCCTCGCTGTACGGCAACACCTCGGACATAGTGAGGGTACGGGAGGGAGAGAGAGAGAGAAACCCGCGTGAGAGCGAGACGTCTGTGAGATGGAAAGACTGCGAGAGGCTGGTGGATGTTGAACTGCGTCTCCCTCCTCTCCTCTGCTCTCTATAAACGCTATGTGGAAGCGCGCGGAGGAGGAGCGAGGAGCTGGGCTCGGGTGTGTGTGTGTGTGTGTGTGTGTGTGTGTGTGTGTGTGTGTGCGCGCGATGTGGGAGATCCCGGATCATAAAGGGAACACGCACAGAACGGTGAAGTCATCCGAGAGTCATCCAGAGAGAGTCTGACTGAGAGAAAGTTGGAGAGAGACGGATGAGATGGAAGGGAGACCCCTTCAGGCGGTCGGGGGAATTACAGCGGTGTCTGAGGGCCCCTGGGGGACTACGGAGCTAATTTAGGGAACAACAGCGCGCACATTAGAAATATTAACAGTAGTGAAGTTAACTTTTCCCAGCTCCTTAATCACATTCCCATTCCACCTTAAACGGCACTGCAGCTGCTTTCTGTGTTTTAACACTGAGAAGAAAGCGCATGCAAATAAATCACTATGTAAATGCACAGAATATAATGGGAAACACACAGCAACAGAACCAGTTTAGTTTAAAGCACCATTTAAGGTGGAACGGGTCATCAGACGAAGAAGCTGGGGAATAAGGAGCCATTTATTCAGACTCGTTACCTGCAGCTTGTGCTGATGAAGCGGACGCCATCCCCAGCAAAGTGCTGCTGGGAAACTACAGTGTCGCTGTGGAACTTTTTACTGAGATTGGTGCTGAATGTGGTCTAAAAGACCTCACCGTAAAGGACTTCGTCACTAATGTCAATGTTTTACACTGAATATTGTGTATAGTGAGTGTTCAGTGATATTTCTCGTAGTCAACACTGAGGAAGGTCCTCTGCCTTCATTGTTATGCTGTCAGTCATTAGACCACACCCCTCTCAGCCGATGCCCCACCTCCCACAGCAGAATCGAGCTGAAACTAGGAACAAGGATATGCAACAGAAAAAAGATATGAAACTAAAAAAAAATAAGAACTAAATCTGAAAAATATAAGACTTCAAATATCAAAATATACATGAAAGTGAAAAATGAAAATAAATTTCGCTTATTTTAATGTTGAACACATTGTAGTATTTTTCCAAGTTCCATCTCAAGGTTTTCAGTTTCTTTTTTTTTTTTTAAAATGAACAAAGCTTTTGTCTCTAAATTTGCTTCGTAGAGGATGGGGTTCCAGTGAAAAGCTGAGCAGAGCTGATTATGCAAATTAATCCGGCCAGTTTAGTCTAACCAATCGGGGCATAGCTAGTGTTTCTTGGTGTCCCACAGTCTTTCTGATTTGAGGATTCACAGATGTGGATGTAGCTTTGCTCAAATCCTTCTGTCTTTTCATGACCCCAGAGAGACTCAGTGTTGAGCTCAGGGCTCTGTGGGGCTCGTGTCATCATTTCCAGGTCTCCTCCTCCTCCTTTACCTTGAAGATAGTTTATAATGACGTTGGCTGAATGTTTGGGGCCGTTGTCCTTCTGTAGAAACATTTGAGGCAATCAAACTCCTCCCTGATGGCACTGCATGATGGTTAAGGATTTATTTCTCAGAATTGAGGACAACGTTAATCTCGAACAAAATCCCTAGCTCCATTTGTGGAACCTCCACCATGTTTTAACTGTTCCATGCAACACTCACTCATTACTGTACACCACTCTGCAGCCCTTTTGTCACAGTTATATTTCACATTGCAACTGATCACCAGTAATTCTCATAAAAATATGCTATAGGCAACAGCTAAAAGGCAAACATTTTACAGATGACCTCAGAAAGTGCTGCAGGAGAGTAATAAGACCACTTCTAAATCACCAAGAGCTTAACGCTCACTTTCAGACTCCTTTACTTTACGGTTTGTCCCTTGATGTTGTAACATGCTCTTTTTCTTGTTCCCTCACTTGCCCTCATGTGTCTATATTTTACTGTCGTGCTTGTGTGTGTGTGTGTGTGTGTGTGTGTGTGTGTCTGTCTGTGCTTACACTGTGTTCTGAATATCCTAAGCTAGTGATTTTGCTGAGTCATACAGTGCTGACTCAACTAATGCATAGCAGAAAACCTTACAGCTCTCTGAGAGGTGCAGAAAACAACACCAGCACAATGCAGTGTTCATGTCTCTGTGCATTTGTCCTTCTCCAGAGAGCTGAGAGGTTATTGATTCATTAAACCAGTGGGTGATATTTTATTCCATCAACATAAGATGCACCAAATGTCAGACTTTGACACAATTTAGCTACAGAGCAGAACAATCTGTCCAACTTTCCAATGAACAAATCAATTAATTGTGATTTTTGAATCTTCTGGCAGTTTTCCAACTTATCCAGTTCAAGGCGGCGGTGGGTCCGGAGTCTACCCGGAATCACTGAGCATAAGGCGGGAACAATTCACTCACACACTCTCACCTACGGACAATTTTGAGTCTTCAATCCACCTGCCTACGTGTGTTTTTGGAGTGTGGGAGGAAACCAGAGCACCCGGAGGAAACCCACACAGACACAGAGAGAACACACCACAGTCCTCACAGACAGTCACCCGGAGGAAACCCACGCAGACACAGGGAGAACACACCACACTCCTCACAGACAGTCACCCGGAGGAAACCCACGCAGACACAGGGAGAACACACCACACTCCTCACAGACAGTCACCCGGAGGAAACCCACGCAGACACAGGGAGAACACACCACACTCCTCACAGACAGTCACCCGGAGGAAACCCACGCAGACACAGAGAGAACACACCACACTCCTCACAGACAGTCACCCGGAGGAAACCCACGCAGACACAGAGAGAACACACCACACTCCTCACAGACAGTCACCTGGAACGGGACTCGAACCCACAACCTTCAGGACCCTGGAGCTGTGACAGAGACACCACCTGCTGCTCCACCGTGCTGCTGTAATCCGAGTAATTTAAGTTGTAATAAACACATATACACACAACCACAGACAAGGAACACCTGAGAAGGATAACAAGGGGGCAGGACCACAAAGGAGACTTTGATGGAATAAAGTCTTTAGAACAGGACAGAGAAGGGAACTCAGACAGAGCAGGAAAACAAAGCAAAAGAGTGACAAAATGTTGTTGCATGATCACATGACACGTAAATTCAAGCGGGAAATATTTTTATTGAAATTAAATTCTCAAATTATTAAAATCTATTTGTAAATGAAATAGCAAAATAACTCTTTTAAAATGTATAAGGAAATACTGAGTTCAAACGTATGAGTGGAACATTTAGCATATTTTTAGTTTTGATGCTGATACGCTTCACAGAATAAATTCCTTAATGACACTTTTTTAAATCAGACCTTAAACAGCAGACCTTAAATCAGACCTTGAAGAGCAGACCTTAAAAGCGCAGACCTTAAATCAGACCTTAAAAGCGCAGACCTTAAATCAGACCTTAAAAGCGCAGACCTTAAATCAGACCTTAAAAGCGCAGACCTTAAAAGCGCAGACCTTAAATCAGACCTTATAGCGCAGACATTAAAGAGCAGACCTTATAGCGCAGACCTTAAATCAGACCTTAAAAGCGCAGACCTTAAATCAGACCTTAAAAGCGCAGACCTTAAATCAGACCTTATAGCGCAGACATTAAAGAGCAGACCTTATAGCGCAGACCTTAAATCAGACCTTAAAAGCGCAGACCTTAAATCAGACCTTATAGCGCAGACCTTATAGCGCAGACATTAAAGAGCAGACCTTATAGCGCAAACCTTAAATCAGACCTTAAAGAGCAGACCTTAAATCAGACCTTAAGGAGCAGACCTCTCAATTTTTCATAAATTCTAGAGGAAGATTTTTATCCACACCCACAAAGTTCAGTCTTAGAAGTTGGTTTAAATTGGTTTCTCAAACAACAAGCATCCCCTGGGTCTGTGCTGCAGAGTGGTCTGGAAATTTAAATAAATGGAGTCTCATCTCTGAAATTTGCACATTACAGTTGTCTACCAGTGTTTATAAACACTAAAATACCCTGAAGCCCTTGAGAGGATCCTTCTGGAGAAGTGAATGTAATGAACCTTTAGTGAACACAATTGGACTTTAACACCACTGCTGTACCTTTAAAGACACACTACACTGTTTGTAGCTTTAGTGACAGTAACGTACCTGTACTGTACCTTTAAATCTGAGAGTGTACAACGTATTTAGACGATCCTTTCTGACACATGGATGTCCTTAGCATATTTAGAAACATTGTTACTGTTTTGCATTTGGCTCAGTTCTGTGTTTTCAGGAGCTTTGCTGATATTTTAATGTAAAGACGCTTTTATAAGTCTTTCCTAACAGCTACACACACATCCAGCTAATGAAGGCATGTCCAAAAATAACTGATACTGTTCTTATCGTGTAGAGATCACATCATCTTCAGTGTCTTTCTCTTTCTCTTCTATTCTTTTTTTATTGCTTTTAGTCTCAGATAGTAGTCTTCTTGCATAGTGCAAAACACAATTCTGACAGGTAGCGTACCGTCTGTTTATATACCGTGTGTGTGTGTGTGTGTGTGTGGGGGGGGGGGGGGGGGGGGGCTTTACAGTTATACTTTTTAATAAATATTTCAAAGTTCTATATTATTTTATTATACTCCCTGTATGTATTTATGCACAACTGGGCACTGCTGGTTAACCTTTATGTTGTTCATTTTCTAAGAGAACATTTATTACACATCCTCTACAACGGACACAGTTAGAACAGGTACAGTTCACCTGATACTTGTGTGTTAGGGAATATGTAACACATATGTGGCCTGTGTAATAATATTTTTTCCTTCTCCCCAATTAAATGATGCCCTATCACAAGCACAGTGTCACTTATTTGAAGCCTGAACAGTGCCCCTTTGGAGCCCCTTTTGTGTCAAACATGAGTGGGGAGTGAGTGTGTTACATGCGACAGTTAAAGGAACGGTAAATAGTATTTTTTATCTAAAAATTACAGCTTCAAAATCACTGCGATGCTTCACTGAGCTGTCACAGGGAAAATAGAGCCTCTGTCGCCACTACTTCAGGCTCAGCACTGCAGAAACTGCACTATGTGCCTTTTGGAGCAGGGTAGGAGACTACCTCCTCCATTTCAGAACACTGCTATAAAAGGGAATTACACTCAAATCTTACCTAGTGTTCCTTTAAATGTGACGTGCCACATTAAGTCTGTAGCCTTACAGAGGATGTGGTGATTAACTTTCACTTAGAAAATCAACAAAAAAAGGCCTGGTAGAGGCCCTCCTTCTCAGGCCTGGTAGAGAGGCACCACTCTGCTAATGGTCTGCCTACAGACAGGGCAGTTGGGCTGAGGCAGGGCCTGGTAGCAGCTGTAACAGCAGCAGACGTGTCCACAGTTCAGCAGCACACAGCCTCGGGGATTGCTCAGACAGATCACACACAGGTTCTCCACAGCCTCATCACTGTCCTCTTTCCACAGCTGCTCAAACTCCCTCCTCTCTCTCTCCTGCTCCCATCGTTCCTGTATCTTCCTGTAGTAGCGTCGGCCACCCCATAATAAGATAGCCATGCCCACGAGTGCAAAAACACAGGCCAGTACTCGCCAGCCATCAGCCTGCCCCTCCTGTTCCACACACAAGCTCTTAAAGTCTCCTGTGCTCAGAAAGTACTCCGAGCCATCGGTCGGTGGGCGGAGCTTAAGAAGCCTGTCAGTGTCTAGTATGAGCTCGCCCACGGCTGTTACCGAGCTGCCCACTTTAAGCATCTCCTCTGTCTCCAGCTGGCCTTTGGACTTTTCTCCACTCAGGTACTGGCCCAATAGGTCTGTGAACCCATAGCTGGCCTGGTGAAACTTCTCGTGAACTGTCTCCATCTTTGGTCCTGTGGCCTCCAGGGGGCAGAGCACACGTACATTTGCCCCATCTCCACCAACTAGGTCAAAGGGTACAGCGTTCACACGTTGGTGCAGTACACACTCGCGATCAGTCCTGAGAGGCGAGGACACAGCATCAGTAAGGGCTCAAATCTGAAGACATTTTTTTTTGAAATCCCAATTTAAAAGAGTGCAGTTTTCAAATCGGTGCGTTCCGATCATTTAACATCATTAAAGTTCCCAAATCTCTATCAGCCAAACCTTTTAGAAGGTTAAAGTGTATCCATGTGGTTTTCAGTCGGGGTAATGTGCTGTTCTCTGGGCACTGCTCTACTGAGATAGATTTTTGTTTGTGATTAATTGATTGTTAATTGAATAAATGCTGTAGCTGTGAAAACACTTCTCTCATTAAAATCCCAAGCTTTCAAGCGGTTCTGAGGTACAGTGGATCAAAGCTATCCATCACCAATGTCCATTCAAGCTGAGCTTTGTTTGTTAGTTAAATCTCCTTTGGGACGCATCTTCAACTGTTCATCAACTGAGGTCTGAATTGGTTCCGCACATAGCCAATGAAAACAGAGCAAAAACGTAAACCCAGGAAGTAGTGATGGGAATTTCGGCTCTTTTTGGGGAGCCGTCTCTTTCGGCTCCTAAATGGCTCTTTGTTTTACCACTTATTTCCACTGGTACAGAACAATATTACCACATTTTACATCACTATATGGACACAATATTATTGTTCAATATTAAAAATAATACATAGTGTTGCAATGGCCAATTGTTTTATGGCTGTCTTGTAATAACTCACTGATTGCACTCACATTCAATTGTATAAATAACTGGATTTATTTAAACACCTTAATAAAAAATCACTTGTAAACTCTGAAATACAGCCAATGGAACCCAAAGGGTAGGTTTTACAAAATAGCTTATTAAATTAAATAATCATCCAAAGTGCAAAACAGCAGCATTATGTAATTTCGTCGTTTGTCGTTTGGGGGCTTGTTCAGGAAAACCCAGGGTCTCAGCTTTGCTTGTTGTTCTCTGATTGGTTGAATGACAAGCCTTAGAAAAAAAATGGCTCGGTCTTAGACGGGAACCGGCTCTCATCGTTCACTTACAAGAGCTGGCTCTTTGAACCGGTTCGTTTGTGACCGACACATCACTACCAGGAAGTAGTATCTGCCTAAAATCAGCCCTGTGTTCTGCCCATCAATATTTCACAAACACTTTACACTATTAAATGGCTACAAGAAATGACATAGTGCTAAATACACATGCACCTAAATAATCAGCGCCACAACACACTGGCCGCTTAATCCCTTACGGCCTTTATTTGAAATGTATTTAATAAATGGCGCAGTACTGTGGAAGGTTATACACTATTCT
The DNA here is from genome assembly GCF_029633855.1 of Hoplias malabaricus. NCBI lineage: Eukaryota > Metazoa > Chordata > Actinopteri > Characiformes > Erythrinidae > Hoplias > Hoplias malabaricus. Next base: position 26,555,372 of record NC_089818.1, on the reverse strand, counting down.
ACACACCTGTCTCGTCACTACCTCAACCAAAGGCATTATTTATATTTTTTCTTTTGATTCTGCAAACGTAGCCATGCAACAATAATATCCTCAAGTCGCATGTCTATGTTTGTATCTGCATCTTGTAGGTAACTCAGGTCAGGGGTTTGGGGGCTTGTTAGGTTTGTTTGAACAGAGAGTTGGAGTAGTATATTGTATAATGTCTGGTCATTTAGTTTGTAATTGACATTTTCCCAGTCTCCCTAAAGATCTGTAAATAAATAAAGATTTATAAGGAGTGCAGTGTACCACTTTGGATTCTCCTGCTTCAGCACAGAGTAATATCCCATGCATCTCTTGATAACGAGACTGAACTACACAAAACAGTGATAGAAATGTTCTTACCAAGTGCGCGCCAAACCATTCCACACCAGTTTGTGCTCCCGGAGGACGAGTTTCTGTATAACACCAACACTTCCTTCCTGAAACTGACTTCTCAGTGGGTTTCCCACAGGCTGTACTGTGCCTATGGGGGGAGAGAGAGAGAGAGAGAGAGAGCAAGAGGGAGGGGGAGAGAGAGAGAGAGAGAGAGAGAGAGAGGGGAGAGAGAGAGCAAGAGGGAGGGGGAGAGGGAGGGGGGGAGAGAGCAAGAGGGAGGGGGAGAGAGAGAGAGGGAGGGGGAGAGGGAGGGGGCGAGAGAGAGAGAGGGAGAGGGAGGGGGAGAGAGAGCAAGAGGGAGGGGGAGAGGGAGGGGGCGCGAGAGGGAGGGGGAGAGGGAGAGGGAGAGAGAGGGAGGGGGCGCGAGAGGGAGGGGGAGAGGGAGAGGGCGCGAGAGGGAGGGGGAGAGGGAGAGGGAGGGGGAGAGAGAGAGCAAGAGGGAGGGGGGGAGAGCAAGAGGGAGGGGGAGAGAGAGAGAGGGAGGGGGAGAGGGAGGGGGCGAGAGGGAGGGGGCGAGAGAGGGGGAGAGAGAGCGAGAGGGAGGGGGAGAGGGAGGGGGCGCGAGAGGGAGGGGGAGAGGGAGGGGGAGAGGGAGGGGGAGAGGGAGGGGGCGCGAGAGGGAGAGGGAGCGAGAGGGAGGGGGAGAGGGAGAGGGAGAGAGAGGGGGGGAGAGAGCAAGAGGGAGGGGGAGAGAGAGAGAGAGGGAGGGGGAGAGAGAGGGGGCGAGAGAGAGAGAGGGAGAGAGAGGGGGAGAGAGAGCGAGAGGGAGAGGGAGAGAGAGCGAGAGGGAGGGGGAGAGGGAGGGGGCGCGAGAGGGAGGGGGAGAGGGAGAGGGAGAGGGAGGGGGGGAGAGAGCAAGAGGGAGGGCGAGAGAGAGAGGGAGGGCGAGAGAGAGAGGGAGAGAGAGGGGGAGAGAGAGAGGGAGAGAGAGGGGGAGAGAGAGGGAGAGAGAGGGGGAGAGAGAGCGAGAGGGAGGGGGAGAGAGAGCGAGAGGGAGGGGGCGCGAGAGGGAGGGGGAGAGGGAGAGAGAGGGGGGGAGAGAGCAAGAGGGAGGGGGAGAGAGAGAGGGGGGGGGGAGAGAGAGAGGGGGGGGGAGAGAGAGAGGGGGGGGGGAGAGAGAGAGGGGGGGGGGAGAGAGAGAGGGGGGGGAGAGAGAGAGAGGGAGGGGGCGCGAGAGGGAGGGGGAGGGGGAGAGAGAGAGAGGGAGGGGGAGGGGGCGCGAGAGGGAGGGGGAGGGGGAGAGAGAGAGAGGGAGGGGGAGAGAGAGAGTGAGAGAGAAAGAGGGAGGGGGCGAGAGAAAGAAAGAAAGAAAGAGAGAACAGGGAAAAACAAAAAGCCAAGGAGAACAGTAAGACACCATTTACAAAGAGTAACACTGAGAATGGTCCTAGTCTATACTCAGAGGAAATCCGAAAAACACAGTCCTTCTTCAGCCAGAAAAACACTTACCTTCAATGACAACGTACTGCAGACATTTCCCTGGAGTGGCATTCAGGAGATTTACCAGGTTCTCGTTTAAAGCTATTTGAGGAGCATCCTGAAAAGAGAAAAACGCCAGCACACGCCTTTACTTCATCCTTTTAGTAAAGCCACAGAATACTCACATGTAAAACATAGAACAGTATTAGAGTCCATGTTTGAGGCTGAGTTCTTTAACTGAGATGTGCATTTAAATTCCTTTTCCTAAACATCAGTAGAGGGAAATACAGAGAGAATCCTCACATTAAGCCTGTCCACGGTTTTGCGTTTCTTTCTGTAGACATAGTAGAATAGGCCCGAGAGAGCGACGCTGGAGCCCAGACACACCACCTGCAGGGTCCCAATGGGAAACTCCTCCATCTTCTGCTTTGTGTTTTCCTCACATTCGATGAGCTGCAAACAAATAAGGAGTTCTCAAACTTATGAACGAATAGTCCATTTTAGTGTTGTACCAACAGAGAATGACATATTTGAAGCTGGTTTAAAATAACGAGTGAAACATGGTATGAGTTTTACCTGAGTGTGACTCCTCAGCCCGAGAGAGCGCCGCTAATATTTAGCTCTGGTCGCTAATGGTTTGACCCCGAGCCGCTCTGAGACACCTCAGACCTGCTTTACCACGGTCTCCTCCAGATATCACTCGGTACAGAGGATACGCGCCACATAAACGACGATAAATATAATGGCTTTGCTAGTTTATGGATTATAAAAGAGTTTACCGTTAAGCAAAAGGGAGGTTACGCCATCCCCGCTGGTTGAGCTCTTGTTTTGATCACGTGGTCCAAGACTGTGGCAGGCCATAGGAATCAAAATGACCGAATACTTCCCCCGTCCCAATACTCACACTTGCGCCCTCGCCCCTCGTTTGCTCGTGCCCGCCTAAGTGTGCAAGGCTTTAGCGCATGGGTAATTAATTAAACATCATTAAGGTCCAGTTAAAGAAAATGTTCTCAAGCCATGGTCCGGAACATAATTATGAATACATTCTCTAAATAAAATGTCAAGTTAAATTTATAAAATAAAAAATGATTTTGAAAAAAGTTGCATAATTATATAAAGTCCCTAATGATTTGTAGCTGCAGTTGACTTGGCTTTTTTTTTTTTTTTTTTTTTATCATGTCACTTGGGCTGTTTTTATTGGCCCCAGGACAGTGGCATCTGGAGCCCTGCCTGTGTGTGTCACTCATTAGAGTCACAGCGCTAGGGTTAGGGTTTAACATTTTTAATTAAGTGGGAGGTGCTGACTGGTTTAATACAAAATTAAATATAAAGTCACTGGGAACTACAAGTTGAGAAAAAATATATTCAAATCACATATGAACATTCAGCAGGAGAGTCCGCTTGTTTTTAAAGTGACACGCCCAAAAGCGGCCAGCAGATGGCGAAGTAGGCGTTTCGTTGCGGTGCTTGAGCTGTTTTGACACCGACGGCCTTCCTCTCTCCCCACCCCGAACCCCCCGGGACTGTTTCGTGGAGAAGACAGAAGCGCTGCAGTGAAAATGGCAGCTTGCAGGAAGAGAACCCCCTCCAAATTGAGCACATATCTCAGCTCCGTGTGGCGAGATAAACACATGGTTCTGTTTAAAGCCGAGTACACGTTATTGGTGGCGGTGGTGCTTTGGGTTTTGGAAATCGGCATCAACATCTGGGTCATTCAGAAAGTCTCCTGTGAGTGAGTTTAGCTTGGTTTTACACAGCAGGCTAACTGTTAGCACTGTCAAATGACTTATCTCATATGCTTATGGCTAATCTCCCCGCGGGAGAAACTGTGGCGAACCCGAGGGGATCTAACACAGACTTGGGGTCAGTGCAGATTAAAAGTGTTCGCTGAAAATTAGAGGTTCTTATTGGAGAATATCCTGTTAGCCTATTAGCTCTTAAGCTAACCCACACGTCTGTAGACTCAGGAACTGTTCACTAACCGTTCACACAGAAACAGGTGTGTGTTTACCCCTCCACACTAAAGGGAGAGAGATACTTACTGTGGCCGTGTGTTCGCGTAGATACCGTCTGCGTCCTGAAGGTAACTAACTGGAGGCTTCCGCTAGAGGGCAGCCTGCAGAAAGACACGGATAATTACAGACTTTGCACTGACTGAGCCTTCTTCAAATCTTGGTGTATCTCTACCCGGAAGTGCAGCAGTTACAGTCTGTGACTTGTAGATGGCTCTTAAACTGAGACAGGCAAATATTTATAAAATTCTCTGCAAAATTCCTGAATGTGCAAAAAAAAAAAAAAAAAAACAGAAAAAAAAACACAAAGCAATGGTGCAAGTTGAATTTAAAAGAAAACTATGTAATATTTGACCTCAAGTCAAATCACTGATCTTTAATTGGGAAAGCATCCTCTGTCATTGCTACTCTGGGCTCAGCACTGCAGAAACGGCACTATGTAACTATTAGGGAATAAAAAACAATGTAACATCGAGGTCTGAATGTGAATATAATAACATCTATAAAGGGCTGGGAAATTGCATTTTGTCATCTCCTCATTCACTAAATATGAAAATTGGATTTAAAATATAAGGCAAATGACCCCCCCCCCCCCACACACACACCCCAATAAACATTCAGTTAAAACATTACTGCTTGTCTTCTGCTAATGTAGCTTGCTCTTGCCTTTCTTTTTGTCTTTTTCTGTTACTGGGCTGTAGGACGTATAGGGGGTGTACAGTAACATCTTTTTTTCATTTATATTACAACTCTTTTTCCTTCTCCTGCCTCCACAGACACAGAGATAGACTGGAAAGCGTACATGGATGAAGTTGAGGGCGTCATCAACGGCACCTATGACTATACACAGCTGAAGGGAGACACAGGACCTCTAGTGTGAGTTTTGTTGGCTCGTCCTGGCCTCAGCTTTGGAGAGACCTAACTGATGTTTTTTTTAAACTGTTCTCTCTGTTTTGTTTACATTCGGTAGCTCTGCATCTTTTAAGGTGGAATAGTGTGTTTTAGGAGAATAACGACGGTTGTTTGTACACGTCTGAAGTGTAACTCGGCTGTAAGTGTTTATTCACAGTTTGAATCACCACAGAAACTCATGTGTAACTCGAGCTGTTTAGTTTTGTAGCACTGTCGGTAGTGTCTCCTGAGTCTGGAGACATTTCCACCTTAAATGACCCACCTATGGAGCAGGAGTAGAGATACACCCTCCTCTCGGTCCATTCTTTTCAACATTGAGTTCTCTCCATTGTCTAAAAACCTCCAGGGTTAGGGTAGGGTTCGTAAGCACTTTGTGAACGTCGCCTGTAGCTCGTGCAGTTAATCGTCCAAGGCATGTATAGTAAAGTAGTAGTAGTGGGGTTTCTGTCTAACAGAGATTTTCCGCCATCGTTTGTGTTTCTCAGGTACCCAGCAGGCTTTGTGTACATCTTCACTGCACTTTATTATGTTACGAACCATGGGGTTAACATCAGGCTGGGTCAGTACGTGTTTGCTGGCTTCTACCTTATCACACTCCTACTAGTCTTCCGCATCTACCATCGTACCAAGAAGGTAAGAGGAAAAGGGTTCCTGTAGATTTCATTTCGTTTTCTTTGATAGTAGACGTTATCTCTTATGTTATTAGTTGTTATATCAACATAGTGCTGTCAAATAAATGCAAGGAGTAGTATCATCAAACAAAATTTATGAAAAAAAACCTCTTTATAAATCTGTCTTCAAGACGTTCACCTCTTTTTATTGATCAAGAGTTTGTCTTTTGTTACAGCTTTGTAACTTGTTTCTGTACGGAATCTGCACCTGATTATGAGCTTGAAGGCTCTCATAAAAAAGAAATGGCTTATGTCTCCATACATCCAGAAGGTGGTGCTGTCTCCGTGGTGTCACTTGTCCAAGAAATAGATGCTAGGATTTTACTCATCTATTTTTTTTATTATAAATGTATTCACTGCAAATTATATTTTAGTTTTTAGAAAAGTTTCCTTTATTTTTGTGTGGATTTCTGTGATGAATGCAATAACTGCAGTGTTGTTGCGTTGTGAGTGCACACTACACAAAAACAAATACTAAAGGAGCTAATGTTAGTCTGCTGGGTGTATCCTAATGTTTGTAACTCCAGCAGGACATGTGCCGTGGGATTAGAGTTCACAGATTTACTGCTGAAATGTAAAACTCACAGCAGAACATTTGTTTTTAATAACAGTATTTCAGATGGTGTAATGTGCCTTGTGACTCAAATTATCTCTTTACTTTTAGTTGTCTCCTTTTCATTCTTGTTTAAATCAGTTGTATTCTGCAGCTGAAAATAGGGAGAAGACAGGTGTGACATTACAGGGTTTGAGCTTTAATTTCTCCAAACTAAAACCTCCATTGTGCTTTCCAGGTCCCGCCGTATGTTTTCTTTTTTGTCTGTTGTGCATCCTATCGGATCCATTCCATCTTCATTCTTCGTCTCTTTAATGACCCTGTGGCCATGATGTTGCTGTTTGGGGCGGTCAACCTCTTCCTGGACTCTCACTGGACACTGGGATGTGCCCTCTACAGGTGAGTAGGGGACGTATGATGTGAAAGCATTAGTGAACTTTTGGAAAAACAAGGTGAAATATGGTCATATTGATGACCAGGCTCATTATCTTTTGGTATAATCATGTGAATATCATTTCTTTTGTTGACAGTCTGGCAGTGTCTGTAAAGATGAACGTCATGCTTTTCGCTCCAGGACTCCTCTTCCTCCTCCTTTCAGAGTTTGGACTGATAAAGACCCTGCCCAAGCTCATACTCTGCGCTGTCATCCAGGTCACTCACACTCACACTCACACACTCAGATGTTTATGATGGGGTCAGGACAATGCCAGTATGAAAGGTTATGGTTATAACGGTTATATTATGGTTAGGCTTTCTTTAATTATTAGGCCACGGCTACTTCCAAGAAACGTACTTGTGTTTCTGTCCGACTTCAGAAATAAGCTGATTATGGGGAAATAAAATCAACCTCTGAACAGCTACTAACAAGAAAACCATTACTAATTTATGCAGCAAAGAGCCAAACCAAACCAGAACATTCTGCTAGAAAACATGAATGAATACTTCTCCGTATCTGGACAACCAGCAGCGCCCTAACCATGCTGACCACGTTAGCCACCAGCTACAAGCATGCAAACAGTGTGCTAATCAAGCTGGCCGCTGGGGTACTGATGGTGCTACGCACACTCGAGGAGTACCTGCTCGGCCCAGAACCCTGCTGTCTGGGGACTCGTATCAGAGCCTCCCTTGTGTCCATGTGTAAAAGCCTTAGTGTAAAGCAGAGGTGCTCCTCTCGAGCAAAGAATGGCTGAAAAGTATTATCTGTGAAAATGACAAAGTTCTCCATAGATCTGAGTTAAACAGGTGTCATTCTGCCAAAGAGGCTTCAATGCAAAGAAAATATGAAAATACAAAGAAATAAAGCTGAAACATTTATTTTAGTGCAACTGTAGAGAGATGTACTTTTTTTCCCCTCTTTTCTTATCTCTCCCCCATTCTGCTCTTACTTCCACTTTGGGGATTTTCTGTCTCACTGTTCTTTTCTGCTTCTCTTCACAGGTGATGCTCGGCTTGCCCTTCCTCTTAGTAAATCCGGTTGGTTACATTAGCCGTGCCTTTGATCTTGGTCGTCAGTTTCTGTTTAAGTGGACGGTAAACTGGCGCTTCCTACCAGAGGAGATTTTCTTCAGCAGGTAAATAACTGTCAATGTACTGTGTGGAGTCTGTGTTAGGCTATGGACAGTTTTTTTTGTAGAGGCACAACATACGCAGTATTTCTTTGGAAATGCACAGTATTCATAGGTATCCCAGTGGGCAGACGTGTCCTAATGAGGAGAGAGGAGAGCTCAGGACTGAAATGTTGTTGGTTTGGGCAGTGGGCACTGTTCCTTCACTTCCGCCCGAGTGTGTAATTATTTGCCGTTGTGCAGTCATCCCCAGCGCCTGGGGAGCAGTCGTGGGCTTACACACTTTGAGACCATGTGTGACTTTAGGTACAGTTCCCTTAAGCTCATGTGGATATTGATGTATGATGCAGTGTGTGTTTCCATCCTCAGGTATTTCCACCTGGCCCTGTTGCTTGCTCATATGACCACACTCATCACCTTTGCCCTGAAGAGGTGGAAGAGGTAAGAAACTGCTCTGGTCCGCAGCTACAACGTTTTTCTTAAATGTGTGAATGGAAACGTAACCAAGTTCTCTTAAGGTCTAAGAGCAGCATTTGGTCCCTTCTGAGAGATCCAGCTGAACGGGAGGAGACCGTGCAGAAGCTCAGCCCTGATCATATCCTTTTCCTGTTTCACTCTCGTTGTCTCAGATACTTCACCCATTGCTTTAGAGGAAGAGGGCAGTGCTGTGGTTTGAAAAAGGATTATTGCACATTAAAAAACACTTTGGGAAAAGGGTTGCATTTTCTCAAAAACATTTTGGTTTAAAGAGAAGATCGGAAAGAAGCTGATATTGTTGAATGAATATTAAAATTAGATTCAGTAGGAGGCCTGAGAGTCCATTGTGCTGTTTTGTTGATTTGAGATTGAAACATTAAAGAAAAAAGCAGATTACTGTGAATATTATATAAGGGCGTACTGTCCAGAAGAGAAGATTGGGCCCAAGGGTTTTGTTTAAATTTAGTGTGCATTGTTTCCACAGTGTTTCCTCTTAACTGACTGCCACAGATAACCCTTGTGCTTTTCACCTCTAACTTTATTGGGATGTGTTTCTGTCGCTCACTGCACTATCAGTTCTATGTGTGGTATTTCCACACCTTGCCTTACTTGCTGTGGAGTGGAGGTGTGAAAAAGCTTGCTCACCTTCTCAGGTAAAGAAACACACCCACAGCGTGTACCACAGTTTCCACACTTAAAGCAGGGTTTACACCTCACATTTAGTACCTACTCGGCTCGGTTGGAACCTGGAGTGAGCAGGGACTGAAAACCAGCCCGGTTCCAGGGACCAGGACCGGATCTGGCCAGTGGAAAGGCGAAAGAGTCGAGTCGTGTCGGTTTCATGCAGTGGAAAAGTGAATTCACACTTCTTACATTGACCCTCCACCATCTTCTTTCTGCCTCTTGCTCCCCATCATCTTTTGCTTTCTCTGTGCTTTATTTTTTTACTTATTTATTCCCGTGTTATCTTCTTCCCCTCCAGGGTGTTGATACTGGGTCTGATAGAGCTGTCTTGGAACACGTACCCCTCCACTACATACAGTTCTGTGTCTCTGCACGTCTGTCACCTCATCATTCTACTTTGTCTGTGGCTGAATCCCACCCAGAGCCCCTTGGCCCCAAGGACGGAGTCCCAAAACAAGGCAAAACTCCACTGAGCTCAGTCTTGCTTGTGCCGGACCTCCCGAAGCCTCCACACTCTACTTCTGCTCCTACATCCATCTATGCATTCACTGTTCTGGGCAGAAGCCGAGTGGAGAGGTATCAGTCTTACCAGCTGGGCAGTGCACTAGGAAGTGCATTTAACCTGGGAAATTTGAGGGATATGAGTGGGGTAAAATGCCTTTTAAAGTGTCCAGTGTTAGGGGAAATTGGAATGGGACACAAAGACATTCAGGATTTTAAAAAGACTGTGCTAAAGAACTTCAAAGTGAAAAATGTGAACATCACCTGGGAGTGCAGTGTGACGTGAGGTTAATCTCGTAAACAGTGTTTTCCTGGACGTGAACGAGGCCTGATAATGGACTTAACTGAAATGTTAAAAAGACTTGTCCATCTTAACAGAGTCCATATCAATGTCCTTTAATAAAGAACAGAACACTGATGAGAATGAAGGAGGTCGGCGGGTCTTTAACCTGTCGACTGGAAAATATCAGCTATAAGCGTTAGTACACAATCCCTATTGTGTCTTTTATCAAAAGTATAACTAGTTTTAACTCCATCCACAGATGCACCTCCGTAGTAAGTGTTTCCTGATGCTGATATTTTATTTTTTTACTAGTAAAAGTTCCAAAGCTGAGAGAGAATATTTTATCATAAAAATGTAACAGTTATTAGTTTTAGTTATAGTTTGTAGACCCTGGCAAATGCAGTAAAATTAATAAAATGGTCCCCTAGTCTCCCACGAACACACACATGATCAAATGTTGGATTAAATTAATCCACTGTTCTCAGATCTGTCTGATGCCAATCTTTATAAAAAAACAAAACAAATAAACCAGATGCATATCTTTACATTTTTACATTTCATGTCTTTACTGGAACTCTGAAGCTGTTTGTGACATCATCAGTTGTAAAAAGCGCAATACCAATAAATTTGATTTGATGTACCGCTTCTTTCACGCATGAGCTCAGTCTGACATTTCCCACGCCATGTTCCTGATGATGACCAATAGGAGACATCTGTAAACAGAGAAGATCCTCTCTCCGTTAGACCCAGGAACAGCCCACTATCTGACATGAGAGGTTTGTGTTAAGTGTTGCAGTGTTTTCCAAAGATGGGTCAGTGATTGAGTGAACGAGAAAACTGTTACAAATGTGTGATAAAGAAAAGAAAAGACCAGTTACGTTCAGATCTTTAACGTTTTTAAAAGCAGCTCTGTAAAGAAAGACCTTTATTGTAGGATCTTAATTTACATGAAGGCATCTATCGGTTTTAAAGCAGTTAAGCCTCTTGTTTGTGGATACAATCACTTTCATCAAGAGGGAACAGTGTGTCGTCATGGTAACACCTATTCATCTAGGCTACACACATCCCTCTGAACGTGATAAAACTCAGTTACAACAAAATAAAGAAGCACTCCACAGCAAGAAATTATTCAGAACATTTAAAATGCCCATGGTTTTGTTTTGAGAACGGCTGGCTCTGAAGGGGTCCTGCATAATTAAGAAAAAAAAAAAAGATCCTGAGGATAAAGTCATAATTCTGAGAATAATGTTGGAACGATTCTGAGATTAAAGTCAGAACATTATGGAGTCAAATTCTGAGAATTAAATATTTAGATAAACACTGTTTGGGTTGTTTTTATAATAATGTGTAAAGAGAGTCAGTCTGAGCCATGAGTGAGTTGTGAAAGAAGCAGTTAGTGAAGTGAACAGAATTATTTATTAAACGCATTCACACGACACAACGACTAACCCCTGTCCGTGCAGCCCCCGACTGAGACACTGCATTCCTCAGTTACACTGTTCGTGTCTGCGCCGTTATACGTGCAGCGAATTATTCCGACTTTATTCTCAGAGTCTTTTTCTTCAGTGACGTGGCCCTAAAACTCCATCATAGCTTTAGTTCTGTAGACATCGCAAAAACAGGTTCATGTCTTCACCTCTAAATAAAATTTGTACAATGCCTAATTACATCAAGTCGAGTGGAGTTTTCCCACGTTTCAGTGAGCAATGAAAAATAGTCCCAGCGTTAGGTGGCAGTTGTGAGAGTTGATCTTTGAAGTTAAAACTCTTGGACTAGACCAGGGGTGTCAATCCAGATCTACGGAGGGCCGTGTGGGTGCAGGTTTTCTTTCCAACCACGCAGAAGCCACACCTCATTCCACCTGTTTTTAATCATTGGATCTAATCAGTAGATCTTGACTTTCAGTAGTGTGGGGCTTCTGCGTGGTTGGAAAGAACACCTGCACCCACACGGCCCTCCGTGGATCTGGATTGACACCCCTGGACTAGACTGACATGGTCTGAGGTGAATTTTAGTTCAGACGCATGGGCAATGCTAACGGAGGCTAGAAAATATACAAGATTCATACACAAATGTAAAAGAATCAGAAAATAAATGAAAACAAACAAAATACAAAACAAAAACTAGAAACAATATGTAACTTAAAGCAACGTGAAACAAAAACAAACACGACTGGAAAACACTCACCACCAGGAAAACTGAACAGAACAAAGATGCAGTCGATGAGACGAGCAGGCGACACAGAGTGTTCCTAAAGAATATGGACTAAAAAGCCATTTTGAAAAGTTGAGACATTTGAAAAAAAATGCAATTAAAAAAGACTCAGTGATTTATTAATTCTATTGAACCTCTGCATAACTGACAAAACTACAAAGAAAACACATCCATTGATTTCCAGCATCACTGACCAACTTCACCAACACGGCTCTGTCCTAATCTTTTTGAGATGTGTTGCTACCATCAAGTTCTAAATGAGTCAATGGTGACCAGACGTCCTCTTTTACCCGGATATGTCCTCTTTTTTAGACTTAAAAAAATGTTCGTGCGGAATTTCACAAACGTCCGGGATTTTGTTTTTCTAGAGCTTACATAGAACTTCGAGAAGTTTCGTTCACAAACTAGTCCCGCCCTCCCCTACTCTGATTGGTTCGCCTGAGTGAGAAGGGGGCGTGGTGAAGTAGCCTAAAATCTTCTGATTGGACGGTCTGACAGTAGAGCTACCGTTATTGGTCGATAACCTTCTCTGTAAACATTTAATTGGTCAGTCTGCACGTCAGTAGTCCTTGTTTACGTCAGGCAAAGCTCATGTAGCCACCCTCATCTCGAGCAGCTATGACCAAACGGAAATGTAAGTTCTTGAATGAATTAAAAAAAGAAATTTGTGTAGCAAATAAAGGTGTAAAGGAACTAAAAGCACACATAGGTTCAGCTAAGAATACAACGGCAGCGAGGGGTGAGAGCTCATCACCTCCTCCCACTCTGTGAATAAAATGTGTGTCTATGACAGTTTGTTTTTACCCAAAATTTTCCACAAACCCATCTTTGTTTGCAAACACTAAGCCTTTGGTAGAGACTCCTGACCCATTCACGATGAGCAGGTTTTACGCTAAATTCTAAATGAATATCAAAAGCTAAATTTTCCCCCTTAATTTTACAAAATATCTTAACTTTTCCAGAAATGAGGCTTTCCTCTGCTTTGTAATAAATCCCCAAAAACATTCCAACATTGGCACTCACGCAGGTTTAACTGAGTATTTGATGAAACACAGTTTTAACGTATATTCTAAATGGCTTTTCTGCAGTGTTAGTGCCTGAGGATCTAACCCTATATCCTTCAATGGTATAACGCTAATGGAACTGATCCTGCTGATTAACTTCTGACGTCGTGAAGACATTCATTTGCTGGAGAAGGTGTGGCAGACGATGACTGGAATCGGACCGTGAAAGAACACCATGGAGAAAACAGTCGATGTCCGTTATTTTAGAATAAGATAAAGTTATTGGATTGTTTTTACCTTATTATTGCTTCCTCTAATCGCTTGTTTGGATTGTCAGATCAGTGTTTCAGAGGATTATAGATACAATCTATTAGACTTTAACCATATATTGCATTAAGTGTACAAATTTCCTCGGGCCACAGGTGATATGTCAGACTCGGGCTGCGTTCTCGTAGAACACACAGAGCTCAGGTCGTGTCCCCGGAGCTGGAGCAGTCCTGCAGTCCTCTGAGCAGTTCATGATGACGCTTGTTGATTTCTAGTAGATCTTGACAGTCCACTGTGTGTTGTTTGGATTCTATCGGTTTCTGTCTGTCCTCCGTTCTTTTATTGTTTGTAATTCTCGTAATGAGAATTCGAATGTGGAGTTTCCATCAAATGTTTCTTGGTTTTGGGCATTTGAAGTTGTTTGAAGATCAGTGAAATGTTGTTAGGATTCTAGCAGAATTAGTTGGACGTCCTTTAATACATTGTTTGCAGAGGTCAAAAATAAAAGGTTCTTTGAAAAGAAAGGCCTTCTCTCTCTGCTCATGGCACAGAAAAAGCATCTGAGGAGCTTTTGAAGATGTTGCTCCATTCCCGCTCCATAGGGGGTTAGGGTTTTTGCTTTTTCAGATCACTTCAGGAATATAGTCATTTCATATGCGCAGGTTCATTGCCATTCCGTCAGTGTTTAATTCATTTAAATTCATGGTTAAATTGTTAAACTTATTAATAGAGATGTGCTGGAGCTGACAGGGTTAATGTCGACTGATGGAGTAGACGACGTAAGGTCGGTATTTTGTCAGATCTGAGGTTTAACTGTAGATGGATGTGGGTTCACTATTTGGCAAACAACAGGTCACTCCTACCCTTTTCATCTCAGTGTTATAAATGATTATTAATGACTTACCATCTAATTAATAATCATTAAACAGACTGTAAACCATTTATAAATGTCGTCTTTTTCTAAAGTGGTGTAGCATTTGCATTGAAGCATTTGCTGTTTATTTTCATGAAGATATTTGAGCTTCCCTCCTTTGCTGTTTGAGAAGAGCATGTGTTAGAGTTTCGGTCATAAGTGGCTTGGAGGTTCTCCTGTGGGGTTCTTGGTGTGTTCAAGTACCTGTCTTATGTTGTTTGGGTTCTAGTAAGAGGTCCGTGTGGTGTTGGACATTCTTATAGTTATAGCAGACGATCTGGAACTGAAGATTCTGCCCCAGAGTTAGAGCTAGTGTTTCCATTTGGGTTCTAGCTGAGATCGCTACGGCAACATCACATGTTATTTGGGTTGTAGCAGAGCATGTTGAGTTGCAGATTCTCATCCCAGTGGCGCAGCAACAGGAAAAGTTGCCTTGCAGCTGCCTTTAGCCCCAGCTGGTCCACACCTTCCGGCAGTGACTGACACTTGAGCCAGAAATCAGCTTTAGCAGCCACTAGCTCCCATTCCACAAAATACCCAGCACAGTGGTGCTCGAGCCAGGCCAGAGCCACTGCTGTAGCCCAGCTGGAACTTTCAACATCGAGCAGCGCTAGCTCCTCCCCCTGAGGGTCCGACGCTTCCGGTGGAGAGCCCTCACACACATCTGTCTCAGAGCCACGCCCACTGTCTGCTTGCAGGACTCCACCCACTGGTCCCGAAGACCACTCCTCTGAACCGAGCGGGTCAGAAAGAACTGTGAGGGGCTCGTTGTCATAATAACGTTGTAGGCTGCTGTGAGGTGTGTGGTCCACGGTCCTACAGGGGGCAACAGTGCAGGCACCTGGGGGTGAGATGCAGTGGTATGGTGGGCTCAGGCTGCTGCGGTGGCTGAGGTAGGGAGACGCTCTCTTCAGACGATCCAAAGGAATGTGAATGCACTCAGAAAAAGACTGTGACAACAGGAACGCACCTGAGGCCAACTGCTGACGCACCTGAGCGCAGAAGAAGGGATCACTTTTAAAGACGTCACTACATAAAACTCTCACTAGAACGGATGTTCTTATACATGTGGATTTGTAGTAAAAATAAGCCTCTGCTATATTTACCACCCTCTCCCCAACACACACACACACACACACACACACACACACAAAAGAAATATAAAATACTGTGAAACTGTCAGATTTTAAAAACGTGCAGTGACACACGTTTGTTCATATCGTCCAGCCCTGTGAGCATCACCTAGATACTGAAAGGATGTAGTGAAGGATGTACAGAAGCATAGATTAACTACATTAGACCATTCATGGTACTTGCCAGAGGCAGGTAGTCAGGTGAGATGGAGTCTACATAAGTGTCTGCTTCGGCAGAAAGGCACTGTGGTTTAAGTTGGGTTTGTCTCCCTGATGTATGACAGGACCTCAGCCTTCCGAAGTTAAACCTGCAGATCACAGGCACACACCGAGACATGAACAGTACTCTCACGCTTCTGATCACTCAAACACTGAACCAGCTCACACTTGTGAATACACACTCTTCGTTAGATTCACTACATCGTCTGAGAAGGGGAAGAGTAGCTCATTCTTTCTCTGAGACGTGTTAAGTGCCCCAAAGGCAACACAATGTGTTTGGGTGTTCAGGGGCCCCTCAGCCGCGGATGTTCCTGCAGGTCCTGGGGATCGAACTGGCAACCTTTAAGGCCTCAAACCATTAGGCCAAGGTTATTCAAGGCTATTGAGCAGTTTTTAAACAGAATCAGCCCAAATAACTAAAGCAAATGACACACAGTTAAACATCTAGCTGGAAGCAGGCCAAGGATCTGAGCATATTGCTGTTTTATTAAAAATATGGACCTCCACTTCAAGTTTTTTGACTTATGAATTATTACAGCAATGATTTACAAAAAATACTGCAGTGAAAAGTCATCTGACCTCGTGTTAAAGAAGCTTTCTACAGATCGGCTCTCGATGGAGCGCTGGGACCGGGGCGCAGCAGAGGGACTGGAAGGAGAGGCGATTCCTCCCGCAGCTGACACAAAAAGACAGGAATTTATGCATTTTCTTCAGAAATAGATTTATGTTCATTTCATTTACAATAAGAAGCTGCTACATGAACTTTAATCATTCATTAATTCATTCTTTCACCAGCTTTCTCCTGTGCTTTAGTCTACACTGCAGAGACATATTTCTGAAGTCACCCGTTAACTCCTTGTTGATTTGATTTTCTCCCCAGTTAAAGGAATACAATGTAAGAACTGGCTTTAAATTGTAATTCACATTTACACTAATACCATGAAATCAAATCTCTCTCTCTCTCTCTCTCTCTCTCTGTGTCTCTCTCTCTCTCCTTCTCTGTGTGTGTGTCTCTCTCTCTCTCTTTCTCTGTGTGTGTCTCTCTCTCTCTCTCTCTCTGTATCTCTCTCTCTCTCTCTGTGTGTCTCTTTCTCTCTCTCTCTCTCTCTGTGTGTCTCTCTCTCTGTGTCTGTGTCTCTCTCTGTGTCTCTCTCTCTCTGTCTCTCTCTCTCTCTCTCTCTCTCTCTCTCTCTCAGGAACACCGAGCTATATTTGTCTTGTAGCGATGTAAACACCAGTGAGATTTGTGCCATAAAGTGTTACCCATTTCTTGTGAGAGTCCTCCGCCCCATGATTCAGAAGTTGCTTAGTGCAGTAAGCAGCAGAGGTCCCAGTGCAGCAGCCACAGGGGCTCTATTCTCTGTTACAGTTCCATGGAACTTCACTATCATTTAGAAGCTAAGGTTTTTTAAAAGTAGGAATACTACATAGTGTTCCTTTAAATTATTGCCTGTTCTACACCTTAGACTCTCGCAAACAAACACAATGTGATCAACCTGAAAGCCACTGAGCAATGAAAGCCATCTGCCACTTTTACTTACACAGCTGTTATCTGCTCAACATGAGGTTCACTACCTTCAGAGAGCTGTGACAGCAGTTAACCCCATGCCTTACGCCTAGCACTGTGTTAGTGATGAGAGGAGCAGGAGGACCACTCTATCCTTGGACTGTTCCTGCACCAGTAGCACTTTGAAACATTTAGTACTTAGTGTGTTTTTAATGTTTGTCAAAAAAAAAGGACACAGAAATATAGTCAATCTGTCTGTCTTTGTACTCACTGCTGTCCCAGGACGCCAGGCTGTGTGGAGAAGCTGGAACGTCATCTCTGTCTAAAAATAAAGTGAAATCTGAGTTCACAAAGTGTTGAAACAAACATTTAACATCATCCAGTGCCACTGCTCACCCCAATTAACGTGATCTTTTTAATTAACTTTTAACTTTTCATAATTTGTAAATCGTTGATGTCAAATTAAAACGAGAGTGATTCCGGGGAGGCTCCGGACCCACCGCCGCCCTCAACTGGATAAGGGTTACAGACAATGGATGAATGAATGAATGAATGATCGATCCTAACTCTAATCTTAACCTGGTGATTACCTGCAGAGTCCAGTATGCAGTGTTTCCCACAGTGGATGAGGGCTCACTATGTGAACAACTATGAGTCGTGATGAAGCAGAGGGTCCTCGCCCTCCCAACGACAGTGGTTTAGTAGCAGCTACGGTCTTCAG
The DNA here is from genome assembly GCF_029633855.1 of Hoplias malabaricus. NCBI lineage: Eukaryota > Metazoa > Chordata > Actinopteri > Characiformes > Erythrinidae > Hoplias > Hoplias malabaricus. The sequence goes on along the minus strand of NC_089818.1, from coordinate 26,537,900 downwards.
TCGTTTATTCACAGCTTAGGTGTTAAATGTTACTCAAATCGGTCAAATATTGATCTGTTTCTATGTGAACTGGTGTAGCACTCAACACATACACTCTCAGATATTTCACCCCAAACACACATCAACTAACACCTTAACAAGAACACCTTAATAAACCTTGTTTTTGTAAAAGTCATGAACAAATTCTTTGACACCTTTTCACAAATTAACGTCTTAAAAAGAATCACAACATGTTATGCATCACCCCTCGGATTCTGTCCTCGCTATTAATTTAAACCCATTTTACATATTTTCAGACACTTAGGAGAAGCCCTGAGTCCTTTATTAAACATGAACATAACACTGTATGCCATTTTTTAAATTCTCTCAGTGACTTAGGATGTATATTTTAGACCAATATAAATGCCTCCCCGTTACTAAAATATTCATGATGTTTGTGTGAAAATGCTATGAAGCAGATTGCAGTCTGTTATAATTTGATTTGACTGTTCTTCTTTATACAATGAGCTACAGTTTTATCTTACATTTTACAACAGGCTTCACCCACATTGATTTATCATGAGATATCTTTAAATTAGGACGAGCAGTGACTTTGATATTTAGGGAGATGTATGTTGTTCTCGTGTATGAACATGCCCTGTACAGATATGTGTTTTACCGGTGTAGCTGTGTATCTCTTCACCACCTCTGCTGGAAGGTCTGCGTCCAAGTCCGAGAGAGTACGCCCGCTGCCTTCTGCTGCTGCTGGTACTTCGCCTGCTTCCAAACCGCACACCTCAACACACACACACACACACACACACACACACACAACGCTTATAATGCTTACTATAGTTGTAAGAAACCACAGTACATTTAGCTAACAATGTAATTTAAATTGGAGTATTCTGTAATTCTTTATACAATTAAAGAAAAACCTTCAAGAACCTGCAGTAAATTAACAGCCATTTTTAATAACATACTGTGTTGATTTGCAAATCAAGTCATGTCGGGCGGCATGGTGGCTTAGTGGTGAGCACGTTCACCTCCCAGCGCTGGGTTGGGTTCAAGTCTCATCTGGGTGGAGTTTCCGTGTTCTCCCTGTGTCTGCGTGGGTTTCCTCCCACAGTCCAAACACATGGAGGTGTGTGTGTGAATGAGTGTGTATGTGAATGAATGTCAGTAAGTGTGTGAGTGAATGAGTGAATGTGTGTGAGCCCAGATATGGATGGTGTCTCTGTCCTGGGTGAAACCCTAGTTCCCGATGCAGTCCTCCAGGTGGACGGTCGTTCCTGGTCGAGAGTACGTTTGACTGCCGCTTCTTGCCAGTGTGTGTGTGTGTGTGTGTGTGTGTGTGTGTGTGTGGATTGATTGTTCTGATCAGTGTGGATTGTAAAAAGTGTCCTTGGGTGTCTAGAAAGGTGCTATATAAGTGTCACGATAGATAGAAGTTATGAAATCTAGTAAAGAAACACACTCAAATCTAAACCTCTACAGTGTCCAAGCCACTGAGTGTCTATACTTTTATTTTTATTTCTGAATGATAGACTGAATCTGCACTGGGACTGTGTTAACAACATCTCCAGACCAAAAAGACCAAAGGCATCATTAGGTCATAGGTGCCCTGATGTTCGCATTGAAAGGTAAGTCACGTTTGTGTTTACCTGTGGATTCTGACAGGGTTTTATTGAGACCTGTGTCTGTCGTAGTGAAGGCAGTGTACATGCAGATGATCCCACAGCTTTTACTGGTCTGGATGGCCTTCATACGATATCTTTTAGAGGATCCTGTAGTACAGACAGAGAGCGTGTGTTCACTGTTTTATAGTATTCTTTATGGTTAATGGAAGTAAATGTAAAACATTGTATTTCAAGTCATTTTGGAGCGTTTCTATTGGACTTTCATCATGAAAATCTCCACAGTGTGAAGGACAGCTGCTGTGTTCAAATGATGCCGTGACTAAACGTCCACAAACACAGAGATCCACGTGTTTCACTGGACAGCGACGAACCTCTAATTAATTTAATTTTGAAATTTAATTTGAATATTGTTTAAAAGATGCACACTCTCTCATCCCAAATGTATTACATTACGCTGCGGATGAATATTCTCATTAGAGTGGGTTTCCTACCGTGTTCTATGTCCGTCTCTTTCTCAGCCATGTTCTCAAAGTCTCTGATGACGGAGCGTGCCGTGAGTTGGTGGATGTTTTCGTCAAAAGGGCCTCGTTCAGTGTTCCCGGGGACCCACAAAGCCGACAGGTCCACACTGACCTCCCAAGACACAGGCCGGGTCCCCAGTAAGCCGTGGATTACTGAGCGGGACAGGGCCTGATTGGCCTGAGGGTCACCCGCAGGGGCGGCAGAAAAAAGAGCCTCCGGATCAGTGAAGCTGTCCCAGTCCAGAGGAGAGGCTGGAAACAAGAGTCCGTCTGCTGTGAACGTGGAAAGACAAACGACTTGTGACTGTTTTGTTAAAAGATTGTGCAACAGACATCAAAACACTTGTGAACTGTGAGTAATTTATGTCAAACTCATCTGTGAAGTGCAATGTTTTTAAAGCTCTGAAGAATTGTTTTTAACATCAATGGAATTTATAAAATAATCTATATATAAAATGTGTGTGTGTGTGTCCTTGATGAATTGAAGGTTATATAAAATCATGCAAAAAAAAAGGACATAAATGTTAATGAAAAACTGTCCTTAATGAAAAAGCAGGCTTCTGATATATTTGAGTGATGTAACCTCCTCACTGCAAACTAAATTATGGGAAGCCACTCTGTGTTTTATCCTTCACTCAATGACACTGTGCCTTTGGAAGATGTAGATCAATAAACACATGGTGCCGAGTTGCTGGGAAACCGACTTGATCGTAAAATACTGTTAAATGTAAGTATTAACTGTTGGTACATTGTTTAAAACGCAATTGAATGTTCATTCTCTGTGAAGTATTAAACTTTACAAATATAAACTTTCCAATTTTCACTGATCGAGTTAATTACATTTTATAAATATAAAGAAAAGAAGAAAGTGGTGTTTACAACACCCTTAAAGGAGAAATAAACCTGTCTACCACTATGTTACTGTGTTTGTCTAGTGTTGTCTATTTAATGATCACTGCTGTCTGAATCTTCTTTTCTGTAGAACACATCTGGACTGTGAGCATCTCTGACTATGACATCACACTGTTGCATTTCTTGACGCAGCGGTGGACTGTTAAGTGACAGTGGTTTCCTGAAGCAGTTCCAAAGCCCGTGTGGCTGTATTTATCACAGTAGTATGATGGTTTCTTTTGCAGTGTCATCTGAGGGCTCAAAGGTCACATTCAACAGTGTTTTTTGGCCTAATCCTCCATGGCCTCAGCCCTTTTATTATAATGATATGTGTGGTGAGTGAAGAAAGGCTAAAATGTTTCTGAAAGCTTGCCCTGAGAAATGGCCTTTAGATCTGTTTAACGGTTCTTTTAATTTGGCACAAAGTAGTGAAACGTGGCCCATTTTTGCTTAAAAAAGGCTAAGCCTTTGGTGGATGCTGCTTTCATTAATTTTTTACCTTAAACTTCTTACAGTGGAACTGTTTCACAATCTTTAATATTCTATAAATGTTCACTTCTTGTCCCTGTCCCAACTTTTTTGGACTGTGTCAGACATCAACATCAGATTCACAAAATACAGTCAAACTGGTAAATAAAGACACTGCTTGATTCTTTATTTTTTCTATTGTAAGTTGTAAATCTGTATAAAATTAACACATCACTGATCCTTTAATTCCACTTTAAACAATGTCACACGTTTTGGAAATGGGTTTATAAAAGCACCGAGTGTGTGTATGTAAGTATGTGTGTGTGTGTGTGTGTGTGTGTGTGTGTTCTCTCACTGGAGTCTGTTAGAAACTGGGGTGTGTTGTGTGTCTCTGTGTAACTCTCCTCTAGCCTGCCTCCGACAGCTTGCTCAAAGGACACTCTCTCCAGCGCCCTTCGCAGGCGATGCATGTCTAGGTCGCCCTGAGGAGATGAGAAGCTACGACTGGCCAGAGCACAGCGAGCAAGGGCTTTTTGCCTGCGCTCACACTCCTCACGATCAGACAGCTGGACCGCCTGTAAACACACATACAAACCGTTCACAAGGACATCATTCATCTGGTCAATGAATCAGTCTGTGTCCAATATTGTCATCATTTTATGAGTTTTAACATTGTGTTATAGATTTACTGTGGAAAGTTTTTGAGTGTTTCAGAAAACAGTAGGAAATACAATCAAGTTGGTGAATGAAACTCTGGAAATCATTTCTCTCTACATTTGTCAGTTTCATTAAGGTTCAAGAGAAATAACAAATTGCAAGTTGCTTTCAATGCATTTTCCAAAACGTCATAACTTTTTTTAAATTGTGTAAAAAATAAAAAATGGCAGAGTGGCTGTGTCTGAAAGGACTGCAGTGCTGCCTACGGAGGCAGTGTCTGTGAGGCATCCTTCACTGCATTAGAATTCCCATAATCCTGTGCGTCAGCTTTCCTCAGAATATAGAGGGTTTAGAAGATCGTCAGACCTCTGCGCTGCTGCGTCCTCTTCACACACACTGTATTATTATTAACATTTCTATCGTGTTCCTTCTGAATGTTATTTCAGTTATAAACAGTGATGTGTGTGTTGTGTATCACACGTGAACGCAGTCAGCTCTCTGTATCCTAACAACGTCGTGACGTGTTGCTTCTTGGAAACGTGACTCTGTTACAGTGCCTTCACGTCTAAACGCTGCCTTCTGAGGCACTGACTGAGGACACGCAGGCGTCGGTTTCAGACACATCCTACATTTGAACTACAACCTCAGCCTCACCTTCCTAGATTCTGTTTCCGTGGAAGAGGCTGTAGTCTGTTGCCATGGAGACTCCCAGCGGGAGAGTCCCCTGCTCTGCGGCTGCATGCGCTCTAGGCCTTGAGGGAGAGATCCACTCTCGGTGCACAGAGAGCGGCTCTCCTCTAGGGGGGAGAGAGAGGTCAGACCCCGCTCACTGCCCAGAGAACAGCGGGTCAGCGTGTACTGTTCTTGCACATAGGAGGCCTGCTCAATCCGCCAGCGGACATCACTTACCACGTAGTCCTGTTCACTGACTACTCACACACACACACACACACACACACACACACACAGATCACTTCAGACCAAGACCATATGACTCATTTCAAACATTTTCCTTATTAATATATAAGTGTGTGTCAGATTTGCCCCAAACATTATAATCATTCTATTTAAATACCTTCCTGTATCCTGTGCCTTTGAGTCACACTGCACTTAGATATACATCTATACTTTCACTCATTCATTCATTCATCATTTGTAACCCTTATCCAGTTCAGGGTCACGGTGGGTCCAGAGTCAACCCGGAATTACTGGGCCCAAGAAAGAAACACACTCTGGAGGGGGCGCCAGTCCTTCACAGGGCAACATACACTCACACACTCACACCTACGGACACTTTTGAGTCTCCAATCCACCTATCAACGTGTGTTTTTGGAGCGTGGGAGGAAACCCACGCAGACACAGGGAGAACACACCACACTCCTTACAAACAGTCACCCGGAGGAAACCCACGCAGACACAGGGAGAACACACCACACTCCTCACAGACAGTCACCCGGAGGAAACCCACGCAGACACAGGGAGAACACACCACACTCCTCACAGTTGTGAAAGGTGTGAGGAGCAGACGGAGCAGTCGTGAAAGGTGTGAGGAGCAGGCGGAGCAGTCGTGAAAGGTGTGAGGAGCAGGCGGAGCAGTCGTGAAAGGTGTGAGGAGCAGGCGGAGCAGTCGTGAAAGGTGGTGAAAGGTGTGAGGAACAGGCGGAGCAGTCGTGAAATGTGTGAGGAGCAGGCGGAGCAGTCGTGAAAGGGGTGAGGAGCAGGCGGAGCAGTCGTGAAATGTGTGAGGAGCAGGCGGAGCCGTCGTGAAATGTGTGAGGAGCAGGCGGAGCAGTCGTGAAAAGGTGTGAGGAACAGGCGGAGCAGTCGTGAAATGTGTGAGGGGCAGGCGGAGCAGTCGTGAAATGTGTGAGGAACAGGCGGAGGAGTCGTGAAATGTGTGAGGAGCAGGCGGAGGAGTCGTGAAAGGTGTGAGGAACAGGCGGAGCAGTCGTGAAAGGTGTGAGGAACAGGCGGAGCAGTCGTGAAAGGTGTGAGGAACAGGCGGAGCAGTCGTGAAATGGGTGAGGGGCAGGCGGAGCAGTCGTGAAAGGTGTGAGGAACAGGCGGAGCAGTCGTGAAAGGTGTGAGGAACAGGCGGAGCAGTCGTGAAAGGTGTGAGGGGCAGGCGGAGCAGTCTTGAAAGGTGTGAGGAACAGGAGGAGCAGTCGTGAAAGGTGTGAGGAACAGGCGGAGCAGGCGTGAAATGTGTGAGGGGCAGGCGGAGCAGTCGTGAAAGGTGTGCAGACAATCACTGCACGGTGTGGAAGGTTGGGCGGGGGCAGGGTGTGTTCAAATTTAAGCAGCAAATCAATGGCACCATGGGAAAATGTATAGGGCAGGGTCATACACAGTTGATTCCATAACCTTGATACTAGGTTTTTGACTTATTAGAAACAAGACTGTAGAAATGTAATTTAATTTTGTCCCGGAGTGAGGCCGTTCGAGAATAAACACTCGCACTCGTCTGTGGTCCAGACTGTAAGTCCACTTTACTCATTTCCTGACGTGTCTACAGTACCTGGGTTGCTGGTGTTGTCTGAGGCAGGAGCACAGGAAAACTCAGAAGAAATTTCTTGTGAGACTTCTCTCACTGCATCTTCTACCTCTCCCTCCTCCATTTCTTCTTTGTTGCTTGATGGTACCAGTGGCTGTAGGAGTTCAGAAGACCCGGGGGAAAGCTCAAATACTGACCCTGCAGAGCCCCGCGCAGCTGGTCTATATCCATGGCTCTTCATCTACATGTCGTTTCCACACAAGAGACACAAGAGATACCAGGCAGTGTTATATCAGCAGTGTCCATACGTGTGGTGTGTTTAACCGAACAGGGCAGTGTACATCAGCGTCACCACCTTTTTCAGAGAGGATTAGTTCCCTGTGGAACTGGGGTAATTATCTCAGTGATTTTGATTTAGTCCAATTAGACCATTTTAATCATTCTGGAGGATTATAGAGATATTTACCTGTAAAACGATCATTAAAAATAACACTAGGTTTAAATGAATCCAATGCAATTTGATACGTTGTGAATATTTATCCCTTTATTATCCCCTCCCTCTCTTTGACACATCCACGCACTTACTTCATTCTTCTTCACTTTGAACGCAGATAGATCGTAGAGAGTGCAGTAGCCAATCAGACGATTCCCTGGGTAAACTGGAGGGATCTCATTGGGCGAGAGCAGAGCCTCCATATTGTCTGGCAAATACCAGTCAATACGCACATCTGTCAGCGCTGGCTCCAGAGCTTTCTTCATACACTTTATCAGCTGCAACAAAGACAACACCCCAAACAGTAGCTTTTTTTCACATAATACACCGTAAATATAAAAATTAAAGGAGCACAGTGCCAATATTTTTCAGTATTTCTTCAGCACGTCCCGACTGTGAACATTCATTTCGTCCTGAAGCTAATTAAAAGCTGACTAACAACAGTAAATCTGAAGGGACATGGCATCCAGTGGTGGCGCTAACATAAAACCTGCTGTACATTGATTTAAATGTTTGTTCATGAAATTTCTTTCATTATCAGTAAAGTTGAATGTATTTTTCACTTGATCCTATTCTGTCAGAAGTCTATGTTTAGGTCCCTGCTGTACTGTGTCCTCTAGAAGCCTATAATATAAAGCATATAAACCAAACTAGACCACATTATACACCAACTCCACCAGTCAACTCTGCTGCTGTTCTGGATCTGTGTTCTTTCACCTTTGGCTGTAGCCTCTCTTCTTCACAGAGGAACTCCACACTTCCTCCAGTCACCTTGGCAATGCCCTGAAGCAACCTTCTACAAACCCGTGGCCCAAGGCCCATCCCAAAACACCTACAAACACACACACACACACAAAGCAAAACACAAAAGTAAAAAGCGATAACTTTTAATGCTTCAGGTGGCCTTTTAAATTATATTTTGTAAATAATAAATATTAATTTGATGCTTGCATTTTCCCCAGCGTTGGGACAGGGACAAAATACAGAATATGAATTTAGTACATTTTGAAAAGATGAGTTGTCAGTATCAGTATTTTTCTAAGTATCTTGGCTGATTGACTAGATTTATCACGAAACTATCACAACAACACTGCCTTTACCTACACAACCCTGCCATTAGACACTTCCTTCCTCTTTTACCAGAAAGTTAAATCCCACTGGAATGAGACAGTGGCTGTTTAGTATTCCTCTAGGAACAATCAGGGCCATTTCACTAATTGAATGCCTGAGGAAAGTGGTGGCCCAGAAACTCACACACTGCTTGTAATTCATCTCAGGTCTGTCTGGGTCGAAGGCTCTTAAATGTCCAGAGCGCATATCAATAATGAGAGTGTGTGTGTGTGGTGGCCAAGGGCAGGATGTGTTAAGAGAATGAGCCGAGGTGGAACGAGGCAAAACGTCACGGCACAATATCATAGTCATCGTACACAAATAAGCCGTTTTGATGTCTGCTCCAGGAGGTGAGGCTTTAAATGAGTCGTTTTCAGGGAAACTGGTTAAAAAAGGGTGGGCTTTAAAATCAGCGCCATCATAAAAAAAGAAAAAAGGACACTGTTATGATATAATGATATAAAGGAATTAAGCACCTAGTTTATATTCAGTGGACACACTACTCTGTGCTTTTATTTTATTCCATTGAAACTGACCAAAATACAAAACATCAACACACCTAGTGCAATTAAAGCATCTATTACACTGAAGAAGTGCATTGTTTAAATATATTAAAATATTCATTCATTCATTATCTGTAACCCTTATCCAGTTCAGGGCGGTGGGTCAGAATCACCCTGGAGGGGGCGCCAGTCCTTCACAGGGCAACACACACTCACACACACACAGAGACTCACATACATTCAGTCACACACTCACACCTACACTTTTGAGTCGTCAATCTATATTAAAATATATATATATTATATTTGAAATATATTAAAATAATCACACGACACAGTCACATCATTCTACCATTTTAACACACACACACACACACACACACACACACACACACCAGTGGCAGCAGTGCTGCACTTGCTGGCCTCATTAGCGATCCTGATGGGGGCATTGGCCTGGTGCCATGCTGCTGTGATGTTAGATATGGCCCACTCCATTTTTCGAGCGCCTATTTGACTGTTAGAGGTTCACTCTACGCAATAATATAAATCCGTCTGTGTGAGTAAGACACACAAGGGAGAAGCTTAGTGGCACTCAGTGTCGAGAGAGAGCAATGTTCCCACGTCAATGTCGGAGGAGGACCAGGGGTGAAGTCTCTAATGCTTTCTGGGCTTTGATGGTCGAGTGAAAACTATATACCTTGTGCACCAGGTGTGTATCAGTGTTTACCTGGCATTACAGGTGTTCCTCCTGACCAGCTCCATCGTTTGGCCAACACTACCCACTGACCCATCAGTCAGGATGAAGAGTTCCCTAGGACAGCTGCGATGGACTGGCTGGCGGTACACCCAGGACAGCGCCCCCAACAGGTTACTGACGCCCAGGTCTGCAGACAGCTTCTGGACATAATCTAATACCTGGGTCAGAGTGCTCTTTTGGCAAGAGCATGAACAGGTGAGAAAGAACAAGAGGAGACTTACGTAAATTCACATGAGACAATGCTCTCTGTGCTCTTCATTGAACATTATGTGCTGCAGGTACAAAAGCAAATGGAAAAGCACCTCTAGACAGATTACAGCAAAACAACCTTTGTAACAAACTTCTAAAACTGACACATTAACACAGTCCCTGCTAACACGCTTTGTCACAGTTGCCTGGTGTCGTGATGAAACGTCTGTAACATCCTTTGGTCAAGGATACAGCACTCGGTGAATCATAAAGAAAACAATGCAGCCAGTGTGACCAAGGACTGTTGAGCAGGTGAAGTCTTGTATCAAACAAGTGTAACGTGCTGTTTTGTGTTCTGTTCTGATTTTGTTCCTTGTTTGTGTTCCCCTTGTCATGTGACTGTTTCCCCCCTGTCTTGTGTCTGCTTCCTGCTTGTTCCCTGGTCATGTGATACCCTTCCTTTGTGTTTCTAGTGTCATGTGTCTTAATTAGTACCCAGGTGTTTCTTGTTGGTGTTGTCTTTATATAGTCCTTGTCATTATATGTATGTTTGGTTGATGTTCATGGCCCTTAGCCTTGTTCTATGTCTAGATCTGTGTTTTGTCTTGCTCTGTGTTTAGCTTATCTTTGTGTTTAACTCGTGTTTTATGTTTAGATTCCTTGTTTAGTGTTTAGAATTGTTTAGTGTTTAGCCCCTTAGTTCTCTATAGTCCTTGTTTAGTGTTTAGCTTTAAGTTGTGTTAGCTGTATTTAGCATTTAGCCTTTTAGTTCTGTATAGTCCTTGTTTAGTGTTTAGCTGTATTTAGCATTTAGTCCCTTAGTTCTGTATAGTCCTTGTTTAGTGTTCAGCCCGGTTTATAGTTTAGCCCTTGTGTTTAGTGTCCCTCTGTCTAGTTTCCTTTAAGTTATTATAATAAAGCCTCCTGCACTTACCTCCTTCCCTTACTCCTGCACCCCCAGTAATATTACACCAAGAATGGGCAAAATGAGTCTTGAAAAACAATTTGGATTCCAAGGTTACCCACAATTATAAAAGGTAAATAAAAGGAAAGGTGAATCACAGTGGTACACACACCTGCCCCATGGAATTTTCATGTAAATAACTGTCCAATCACAGATTCTTCTTATTGCATTTTACAAAAACACCCCTACATTTCCAGAAATGGGGTTTGAAAATCCAGACTGGAACAGTGTCCTTCATCCTGTGTTAATTCTTCCTCTCTCTCTACAGACGTTCTACACTTGTATCTATCATCTAACTGTAGAGTTGTACTATGGTGTAACAGGTGAGATGATGTTAAAAAAAAAAAAAAACCCAACTAAATAAAAATGACCCTTTTTAACAGTTATATGAGTCAGTATCTAATGATGCTCAAGGTACGGCAGTGACGTCTGTATCTCCAGATATAACAGTAATTATGAATAGAACAGTAAAATACGAATTGAAAAAAGCCGGACATTCTTCACAATCTCCCTTTCTCAGAACTGAACTCATTAAGGGTGGCGGCCTCAGGAGCAGGAAAAGCGCTAGGTTTCACCCCTGTCCCTTGTGCTCTGTGTTGTTTCTCGTACTGTGTGTTTTTACTGGTCCCCTCTCTGATATTTATTGTTTGTTATTGTCTTGTGTTATTGTTAATTGTCTTACATTTTTGCACATTATAGTCCCGTGTAACAACTCGTTCCTGGAGAAACTTTGTTTTGTTTCACTGTGTCCTCTGCACTGACAGTGTGTTAGGGCCACTGCACTGAGAAACAGAAAATAAATATCCCTAGAACAAAGTCAGAATAATTCCGAGAGTAAATCTGGAATCATTCCAGTCAAACCACTACATAATTAGATGGAAAAATCAATGTGATGAATTATCAGCGTGTTGTGGCATAGTGTAGAATTCAAGAAAGAAAAGCCAAAAGTGTCTGGGTTCTACAACAGGATCCTATTGGTCCACTATTCCACCAACTGTTCCACTATACGACCAACTCCGCAGATTTAGGAATGGCCACATTTTAGTTACAGCACTGATGTTGATGAGTGTGAATGTGAATTTCACCTCCAAACCTGCCCAGTTTCAAATATCCAGCTCGTTTACACTGATCAGCCACATTATTAAAGCCACTTTCGTGTTTCTGCCTTGAACATGTCATTGATTGTAGCTATGGAGCTAATTTAGGGACGAAAGTTATGTTCATTAAAAAAAAAAACACAGAAATTTCAAATTTTGAAATTGAAATTTTAAAAATAAAAAAATATATATTCAGAATTAAAATAAGCGTAGGAACTTTTAAATAGAATTTAGATTCAAATCTGGAATTATTTTGAATAAAAAATTTATTTTCATTTTTCACTTTCATGTATATTTTAATATTTGAGTGAGATTTAGTTCTTTTTTCTGTTGCAGATCCTTTTTTTTTTTTTTTTTTTTTTCACGTCAAGATCCTTGTTCCTAATTTCAGCTCGATACTGCTGTGTGTGTGTGTGTGTTTGTGTGTGTATATATATATATAACCGTTTCTAGATTCCAATAGGAATAAAGCCAAGACAACAATATACTACTTTACAGTCACTTGCAACAAATTGTGGCTCTGTGTATTAAAACACACAAAAAAAAAATTGTGGCTCTGTGTGTGTTTTATGTGACAAACAATACAGTCCGCTCTAAATGATCTATATCACGTGCAAATTCAAAAGAGTAAAATCAGGTCTATATGTGAAAAGTGGAATTATAAGCCAGATTTGGTCTGGCCTCTGAATGATGTAAAACACAAAGCAGGTCGCCGTATGACACTGTGGTGTTTTTATCCAGTGTTTGCCGTGAAAAACCCTGGAGCAACAAAACCTGATACTGCACTCCCATGGCAACCTGTAGAGTGGATCAGTTCACTGATTATCATCAGCAAAAGAGGGTGTTCACAGGTACACAATATCCACACACACACACACCATCAGACTTTGTAATCTATTAGCGTCTAAACTAATATTAAATTCATTTGTAACAAGGCTTTCAAGTCAGTGAAGCCCATCTGTTCCTGGAGAGCTACCATCAAATTCATCCCAGCACTGATCCAATGAAAACACCTACAGCGGTTACACAGGAGCTTGATCATGTGACTCAGGTGCTTTAGACTACAGCTTATTCTCTTCTGAATGTTAGAGTGCAGAAACAGAGCTCTCTGTGGTAGAAGTCCCACTGAAAGTGGATGGCAGTACTCACATCAGTGTAGGGCTTGCTGGAGGCAAAGACAGGCTTTACACTGGAGCCAAAGCCTACAACATTCAGCATGGTGCCATGAGGAAGGCTTTTAATGGCCACCAGCATCCCTTCCTGTTTAAGAGAGAGGTGGAGGGGATGAGAGGGCAGGAGGGTATTTCAAAAGTTAGACTCTTGCTCGTTTAAAATTGTGGTTCCATTTGTGGGTCATTAAAGCAAGCCTTTGTTTTTTGGTGTTTTGTTTTAAGATGTTTTGCCTATTTTCTGAAGCAACTGTAATCTTTTTACACGGATAAAAGTGACTCATTCATTCAGTTTTACTGGGCATTTCCAAATGAAAACCTGCACAACAGTCACAGTTATTACAAAGTAACTAAACTATAATTTTATGGCTACTATAAAACAACTTAAAAATAAAGTATAAATACGCTACGTTTACTATCACTAACATCAACAATCATATTGTTTCTGTTACAATACAATCCCCAACAACAGAACCAATCGATGCATGTTTTTCTGCGTTTATTCTTTGATGGAACTCATAACAAACGCAGTGACGAATAAACACTTGATTTTTAGGGTTTTTTCTGTTGAATAAAAGAACAATTGTCATTTTAAATATTACACATCAGTTACAATAAAGAGTCAAAGAGCAGAAGAATGTTTGAAATTCTTATTAAAATTATACATTACAAAAAAAAATTAAATTTCACTCAATGCATATGGATCCAGTCGAGCAGTGACCCGTGTAAAACATCACCCCAGACCCACACGCTGCCTCTTCAGCTGATGTGGAACCGTCTGTCGAGGGCGAGTATGAAATCTGTTTATCGTGTACCTTGATCTTGTTGAGGTTGTGCTGCGTGACACTGGCGCCTCGGTCGATGAGGAACAGTAGCTCTCTGCTGGTCTGCTGCAGTTCCAATGGCTCGGACAGAAGGTCAGGACAGAAATTCAGCATCAGCACAGGATTACTCAGCACATCCTTGTGGTAACGTTTCCTTACAAATTCCAGCTGAAAGTTAAAGACAATTCTTAAGCGTTAGGACATGCATTTTAGTTTTCTTCTCACGCTTTTCCTTATGTCTTTGTTGTAACTAAACCCCACCTGCTTGATATGTCTCCTGATATGTGGTGTTACCAAGGTGAAAGTCTGAACAATATATCATTTCAAACCGCACAAAACACTTGGTGGAGGACACATCGAAGTAGAAAAAAATGACACTCAAATTACAGTTAAAATGTGAAAAGATGGGCCACGTGAGAACTTGAGAAGTGTAAAGAACTGTAGATCAGTTAAATAAGAAAAACAGAAACAAAAGAACACACAAAGCCTTCTTACTTTCTTCTCAGGTTCTGCCTCCTTGCGGAAACAGCGTATGAAATCTCGCCGAGCACTGATCTGCTGTTCGTACTGACTGAAGGTTAGTCTCCCTCTCTCCAAGATGACCAAAGGGCTGTGAGGTTCTGTGAACAGTGTAATCACCACATTTACGGGTTAAATACGGGACACACACCTGACTCTCGTGCTGAATACACATACAGACCTAGAGCGTAATCATGACCACGATGCTTTCTCTAGTAACAACAGCCTCTAGTCACAGCGTGGTGAACTGTAGAAGCCTGTGTAATGGTGAGAGTTATGGAGTAAGCAGTGGAATTTCCCTCAGCGTCCAGCTGCTGATCCGAGGGGTGTGTACTTGCAGGTAATGTTTAGTGAAACTCCACTGCTTACTCCATAACTCTCACCATTTCACATTTCTTCTGAAACCTTTACTGTTTACTCCTTACTTTTAATGCAGCAAAGGAGCAAACAGCGATGTAATTAATGTCCATAATTTCAGAAAAATTCCTCGATGATGGTGTGTCCACAGATTTTTGGACAATTAATAATATGAATTCATGAACTCGTTATGAATAAATGATTAATTGTACAATCTTTTAAATCCTTCCTATAAAACGCTTTTGTTCTTCACCACACTCCAGCAGTGTTTACTCTCCTCTCCTCACCGCTCAGATGCAGAATGATCTCCAGGCGACGGTCGTATGTGTGGTCCTCAGCCAGCGTGATGTAGGTGGAGGAGGCAGACTGTGCACTGGGGTCTGCGTCTGCACGCAGCGCATGGCTCGGACTCTCTAGACCTTAGAAACAGAGGAATGCTTTAATTCAGTCCAGTGACAGGCAAGAAACGGTCTACTGGAAGGACAGGTAAACACTGACAGATAAAAGAGGAAGCAGGCCTGCGGAGGTGAATGTAGGGCAGTTATTTGGTGGCAGTGACCGGGAATGTGGTGGCAGCATCATGTTCTAGGGCTGTTCTGCTGTCAGTGAAACTGCTGCAATTGCTACAAAAGGAAGCGAGAAGTTTATCACAAATTCTTCATCACAACTTGTAATGATAAGTTAGAAGTCAGATTTTTGAGCATAGCTGGGTGTAAATACTTTTGGCAATAGAGCGTATGTATGGGTCAGTGCTGGGTCTGGGGGGGGGTTCTCCAAAAGGGGCACTGCAGAAAATGCCAGAAAAAACACTGCATTAAGTGCAATGAAGGAACATGCCCTGGAGAGGTGCCAGTCCTTTGCAGGGCATCACAGTCTCACCCCTGTCCTCACACACTCACACCTGAGGATAATTTTGGAAGAAAACTGGACCTGCATGGAACCCAAACATACACATCAAATTCCCCACAAACCGTGTCAAGAAGTAGAGGGTAAACCCAGGATCTCTAGATCCTTGAACCATGTTGCAGTCACTCTACCTGCTGCACCACCGTGCCACCCTCAATTTAAATAATACGTTCCATTCTGTGTACAACAATTCTACATTCTATTAGCGGTAGGTACAGGTCACATCACACTGGCAGCCCCACTCTGTTACACTGTTACACCTACAGAGGTTATGAAACTAGCCACATTTCCTGTGTTTTACCTTCTCCTTCTCACTGTGTAATGGAGTAAGCAGTGGAATTTCACTTTACCTGCAAGTAGACATGCCCCTCGGACCAGCAGCTGGAAGTTGAGATCGTATGGGGCAAGGTTGGTTGCGGGGCTGGAGAAAAGTGCATGTGCACACTGCTCATTAACATCCAGCAGCTTCTCCTGTTTACCAGACACACCACCAAAACACTTGGTTGCACTGGGGAAAAGGGACCGGAAAAAGGTTTATGTTAATTGTGAAAAAAGAAAAAAATGTTAATACGTCTGTAAATGCTGGATGCTACCTAAGGGTTGTATGTGGTTGGTTTGGAACATTTATTATTGTACACACACAGTTGGTATAATCTCTATAGAGTTGTCCATTTACAGGGACGCTGTGGAGCAGCTTTACATGAGCCTAAGGTCACCATGGTCAATGCCAAATGTGGGAAAGTAGTGAACAAAGCCTCCTGCGTTCCGGTGATATACAGTGTAGCAGTGGAACTGCTTTGTCTGGAGTGACAGTGAGTTGAAGTGGAGTCTTTTAGCCAAACTAGTCCTCCAACCAAGGCCACAGAAACATGTGGGAATTCGACCCACCAACTTGAAGTACTGGGGCAACAACCCACCACTTTTTATCTTCTCTGAAATGCTCAGAGCACTGAATGTCTGTGTCTACATCAGGCCCCATCCACACAGATCTAGATTTTCTTTTTTAAATTAAGAGATATTCTTCCCTCCGTTTCTGAAAATATCCCCCAAACTAATATGAAAATGGCTGCATTATCATGCGTGTCCAGTAGAGGTACCTCAGAGAGAAGCATCAAAACACCACGATGCATGAGAGAGAGAGGTTTAATATCACTCTATGCTCCCTCTGTAGTGCACCGAGTTCAGAATTGACTGAATCTAATCTTAATAATGCACTTAATATTTCTAATACACATTGTTTATATTCACTCCTATGTGGGGATCTGAAATCTAGTGCTGTCTGTGTGTGTTAATGACTGATGCAGTTCACTGTATAGGGGTTATAGGGAGTTGTTTGAGTCATCAGTAAATCAGAGTGGTTTTATGAATATTTCATTATAAATCATTTCTTCAAAGCAGTGGTGATATAAATCAGGCATCATCATGTTTATAACTCAAACACTGCCATTTTATTTACTGTCTAAAGCCACCAGTGAACCTGAGGTTATTCCTTGGTTTTGAGTGTGGAGAAGGAACCAAACAAAACCATTTCCAAAGGAGTTTCATCTAAAGAGCCACAGGGACATGACTCCAGACTTCACCAACACACATTACACCCCACCATTTTGCCTTATTTTCAGAGCAACATTCTAACATTTATTGTAAACTTCAGCAAATTGGGGAAATAAATCCATATTAGAACTTCTACTTTTGGAAAAACTGTTGGAGAAGCAAGTGTCCATAAATATTTGGGCACGGTATAAACCTCAGACCCTAATAAACTAATTACAAAAGATTGGCTTACTTTGTATTCTCGGATCTTGTCCCATTTTCACTTTTGCTTGTTTGCATCCGTGCTCTGACTATGGGCATAAACACTGTAGGGAAGATCAGATGGACTGCACCATTCTCCAATGTGGGGAGTTCCAAGGTGGTGCTGATGACCACTGACACCATCTCCATAGGAGCAATGAGCCCTGTACCAACGATGAAGGTGCTCCTTTCCAGATCTTCATCCAGCAGGATATGACCTGACACACACACACACACACAATACACACACACACACACACAATACTCACAGTCAGTACATGATAAAATGACTAGAAAGTGTTTGATTTTTTAATTATTAAACTCAAAACCTCAAACACCCATAGATTTTTATAAACACTTACTCCCATGTATCTTTCTGAAATGAAGAGTATGTCAAACTCTTCTGGAATGATTTACTCTAGATGCTAGATCACTGCTGCACACATTTCTAAGTGCATTGGTGAGGTCAGGCACTAATGCCAAATGTTTCAATCACCAAACATCATCTCCATTCCTCAAGAGAAAAGGCAGCTCCAATAATTGATTCTTTGGAAACGCACTCCTGCATCTGCAACGGATTCATTTGAAAAGTGACGACTAGATACTTGTGGTCATTTGCTCCAGCAGCAGTTCAGACATCTATTCCGAACCCACAGCAACATAAAACAACCAGTCTGTACTAAGGGAAGAGAGGCGATGAAGTAAGGTAGACCTCACCATTAGAGCACTGAATGTCCAGACTGTTTTGCCCACAGCAGCTCCACTCCTTGCTGTGGCCACATGGATTGTTGAAGGCTGATCCTGTGCAGCAGTGCAGGCAGCAGTCCTCCAGCTTCCCCCGGGTCTGCAGCTCCACACTCAGCAGCCTGCTGGAGACCACCGCCTCGAACCCCACCACCACCTCGTGCTCCTCCAGTGGATAAACAAACACTCCTAACCTCCCACACAGCGGGAAAACGTACATCCAGATCAGAGTGGTTATAAACATACCCACAAAGGTACAATGTTTATACACTTTTTAAAATAGAGATAAAAACGCAGAATAGTGTTACAGAAGTGTGTCAAGATTAGTGCAAATATTTATAAAAAGTTCTAGTTTTTCAAGAAAAACAGGAATATTTATCCACACCTCCATAGTTTAGTCTTCGGAGCCGATTGCATTTTGTGTTTCTAAAGATCCAAATAATAATCCAAAACTGCACATTCAAAAATGAATGCATATAAGACGTAAAAGAACGTTGCTCAATAAAAAGATGCACGTTACAAAAATATACATTTATCTAAGAAACTTGGTGCTGCAAACAGCGTAACGAGGAAGTGTCTGACTCCTGAGCCTCGAGGATTAGAGACCTGGATAAACTTGGTCAGAGACATAAGGCAAAACTGACTTTCTTTGTTAGACAATAAAACTGCTGCACACCACCACTGGACCCTAGAGCTTTGGAGACATGTCTCTGGAGGTGGGAATTCCGCTTCTCCGTCTGCCGTCCCGATGAATGAGTCTGGGTTTGGCGAGTGTAAAGTTTGGTGAAAGAGACTCTTAATGCTTCAGCACACCAAGAGATTGTGGACTATTTCATGCTCCTAACTTTGTGGAAACAGTTTGGGGACGGCCCCTTCCTGTTCCAAAGTGACTGTGCACCAGTGCACAAAGCAAGGTCCATAAAGACATGGATGAGTGTTTGGTGTGGAAGATCTTAACCGGCCTCAGCCCAATAGAACGCCTTTGGGGATGAATCAGAGCGGAGACTGTGAGCCAGGCCTCGTCCGACATCAGTCTGTGACCTCACTTCGCTTCTGTCAGAATGGCCAAAATCCCCTCCTAAATCTTATGGAAAGAGCTGAAGCTGTTGTAGCTGCGGAGGATGTCACTCTGAGTTCTGAGTCGCTCTGATCTGAGACGCTCCATCTCCTTGTGGGTGGAGCGTCTGTGACTGAGACCAGCCCTTTGCTGATGTAGGTAGATATTTTAGTAAAATTATGTACACGTTTCTATTTAAATTGGTTAATTATGGCACATTATTTTTTATCTCTGAAGGTCTGGAGTTCTTGAAGTCCTCTTGTACTCATTTGTGTAGGTTAAGTGTCCTCTTATTGTGTAGGTGAAGAGGAGGGGGATGCAAAAATGTGTGGCCAAAGAGTGTGAGAGCAAGGTAGGGGTACCTAATAATATGGCTGTGTAGGTTTGTGTTTACTCACCTTCTACAGGTTCAGACTCAGTGTTAGCGTATGTCAAGTGTGCTGTGATGCCCAGCGAATAGCCATTGGCGCAGGACGTGATGCGGGAGCTCTTCAGCAGCAGCGGAGCCCATGTAGCACGGTTCCTCAAACCTGGCATCCTCATTAAACAAAACACAAACACACACACACACACACACACACACACCAGTGCTGATCTCACTGCAAACATGAGCTCAGTTCCAGTAAAGAGAGAAACTGTATCAGCCTTGTTTGAGAACTAAATGATGATTTGTCTCTTTCAAAAAGACAGACTGCTGCAGATGCCCCAGGTTTCTTTAATCGCTCATGCATTAGCTGTTGCAAAAAAAGGCACTTTGACCTTCTGGAAAAAACTGGAAGCTCCTAATTTAAAAAGACGGTTAAAGGAACTGACAAATATGTTCCATCTGGAGAGAATACAGTTTGTTTTTGAAGACATTTGAGAAGATTTAGGATCCATTTAATTCGTACTTGGAAGAGTGTTAAGGGGTGGTGTGAGTCGTGCGCGTGTCGCCGCTGGGGCGAGGTCATCGTTCTTTATGTTGTTTATATCCTTTTTAAATTCTTTTATTCTGAAAATTCGTAGTAAAGTAACTTTTTAACTTGTTGTACACTGAATATACAACGCTTCTTAATAAACAAAATAAACAACAAAAGGGCACACATTTATTTCATTATTGATGGTTTAATGAACTCTGACGGCTAGTTGTTTTCTCGAGCAACAAAACACACACCACAGATTTCTCCAAGGTCACGACAATCAAGTCGCCATCATCACATGAAAAGCCATATGGTTTAAATGCTTTTAAAACAACACACGCCCCCCTTATGAATCTACCCTCACTTCAAGCTGCCCAGCAACCACAAGCACAAGATGGTCACCGCGGTGATGTTCACGTTGATCATTAACAGAGCAGTCAGCAGCACAAACACAGTCAACTCTCAGACTCACTCCGCACGGTTAGTGAGAGAGCATTTATGGCAGTGTAGTGTAATCACTAACTAACTAACTAACTAACTTACTATCTATCTATCTACCTGTGTATCTATCTATCTATCTACCTATCAATCTACCTACCCGTCTGTCTGTCTATCTACCTATCTATCTGTCTATCTATCTGTCTGTCTACCAATCTATCTATCTATCTATCTGTCTATCTATGTCTATCTATCTCTGTCTATCTGTGTCTATCTATCTATCTCTGTCTATCTGTGTCTATCTATCTATCTCTGTCTATCTGTGTCTATCTATCTATCTATCTATCTCTGTCTATCTGTGTCTATCTATCTCTGTCTATCTGTGTCTATCTATCTATCTCTGTCTATCTATTAATCTCTGTCTATCTGTGTCTATCTATCTATCTATCTATCTGTGTCTATCTATCTATCTGTCTATCTATCTATCTATGTCTATCTGTGTCTATCTATCTATCTCTGTCTATCTGTGTCTATCTATCTATCTCTGTCTATCTGTGTCTATCTATCTATCTCTGTCTATCTACCTATCTGTCTATCTGTGTCTATCTATCTATCTATCTATCTGTGTCTATCTATCTATCTATCTATCTATCTATCTATCTGTGTCTATCTATCTATCTATCTGTGTTTATCTATCTGTCTATCTGTGTCTATCTATCTATCTATCTATCTGTGTCTATCTATCTATCTATCTATCTATCTATCTATCTATCTATCTCTGTCTATCTATCTATCTCTCTGTCTATCTACCCATCTGTCTGTCTATCTACCCATCTATCTACTTATCTGTCTGTCTGTCTACCTATCTGTCTGTCTATCTACCCATCTATCTACTTATCTGTCTGTCTGTCTACCTATCTGTCTGTCTGTCTATCTACCCATCTATCTATCTACTTATCTGTCTGTCTGTCTACCTATCTGTCTGTCTATCTACTTATCTGTCTGTCTGTCTATCTACCCATCTATCTACTTATCTGTCTGTCTGTCTACCTATCTGTCTGTCTGTCTATCTATCTGTCTGTCTGTCTACCTATCTATCTGTCTGTAGAAAAAGGAGATGGGGTGAGGTAGAGAAGCTATTTACCTGGAAACAGAAGGTTTTTAGATTGGAAGCAGAAGGCGAAATGGTGTTTTTAATTATGTAACATATCAATTAAAATCAGGCTTTATTTCACAGTGCATTAGCACAGGAGTAAGGCAAGTGGTTCAAAGAAAAAAAACACGACACTGTTTCTACAGGATGCCTTTAGAGTCACTCCACACTTGGTTTTTTTTCGTCACTTTAAATTCTGAATCAATCAAATTCTCATTAAAACGCTTTAAATTACTTAAATTGTTATTTTGAAGAAACAAAACAAAAATGAAAAATTATTTGAAAAAATGAATTTTCTTGAATTAGATACAAATTTAATTTAGATGAGGCTTAAAAACCTTTTATTTTATATTATTTTAGTCCATTAGTCCATTACAAGATAAAGGTGGAATTTAATTTTAACTCATTACACTCCATCACCGTGGTAGTGCCGACATGTTTGTTTCTTTAATTAGGAGCAGAACTCTACCTTACTCTATTATAATTTTACATTTTAAAGTCGTGTTGATGTCATTCGCCCTGTTTCATCTCCAGGACTTTTATTGTGTTCTTTTATTCTCCACAGTTGTATAATGAAAGATTACAGAGATCCCCCTCTCCTTCTGGAGAAGAGAATGTAATGAACCTTTAGAGAACACAACTGGACTCTAACACCACTGCTGTACATTTAAAGACACAAAATAATGTGTCTGTGTAGTGTAACAGCAAGTGTGTGTGTGTGTGTGTGGTCAGTAGAATTTGTATTCTGCTAATAGCCTTTAATGTACTCTCATCTGAGCAGCCCAACACCTGCCACCTGCTCCACTTACTGAGATTTACTGCACACAGTGTAAATGTCATTCTCTGTCTTTCTTTGACCGACACACACACACACACACACACACACACACACACCACTGTACAGTCCTATCATAACATTTTCTGAAGTAAAAGCCAGGCTATAGCTCTGTTCAGATGGGATTAGTTTTCCGTGGGGAACCGGGGTAATGTCAGTCTTCCACAAGACGTCTGTGATGTTTACGGTGGATTCGCACTGATTCAGAATTCTCAGTGAAAATAACAGATGGGAGCAGCTACTCGATCCACACACCGACGTCACACAGCGTGGACCAGACACATCAGAGCTACTGGAGTTTTTAGCCTGTCATTCCTGTTCTGAGAACAGCCTAAAAATAGCCCTCGACCTTATCTTCCAGCGCTTCACAACAGATAACGGGCGAGAAGACGGCCAACCCTTTACTAATCCTTCACACAGACATTGGAACTGATATAAACAATGTAATGGTGACTTAAAGAGTAGGACACGTTTATAACGGAGGCTACTATTGCGCAGGAAACCTACCAACAGCCTAGATTGTTTTTGCTGTTCATTTTACAGAAGGTAAAAGCTCAGGAAACGGGAGCGCGCACTCCGGGAAAATGACTGAAATGGTCTGTTTGGACTGGATTAAATCTACTGAGATACTCCAGTAATAATCACTTTACCCCACGTCCCACAGGGAAAACTAATCCCACCGGAGTCGGGTTTAGGCCACACACTTCACAGGAGTGTAGTATACTTCACACACTATAACACACACTATAACTGAAAACTCTACAGAGATGGATCACAGGCTGTGTTCACATTACCACAGTGATTAGTCAATTCTTTTTTTTTTTTTTTGCTCAGATATTTTTGATAGCACACATTCGTGAATGTAAATCATTTGTATAAGTTTGAGGGCAGCACAGTGGTGCAACAGGTCGTGTTAATGTCACACAGCTGCAGCACCCTGAGGTTGTGGGTTCGAGCTTCAGAACAGTGCCTCCTCTACCCCTCCCTCTGACCTCTATCATCAGACCCAGGAGGACAGAGCGGTCGGGCAGGACCAGAGGCAGGATGAACATCTGAAAAACACCTGGAGGCAGGTGATAGCCAAAGAATTGTCAAGATACAAGACAAGTTTGTCTACTAAACAATAATAAATGTGGTAATTCACCTGGCGCTTTCTTTCAGAGGAACTTTAAGTATAGATTTCATTAGCTGTCAGTGGCAAAGGAGGTCAGAGATTTTTTCTAACACTGTCACATCTGTCAATGCACCACCCCCAGAAGACCACCGCCTGCTTCGCTGATCCCGCTCCACATCAGTGGGAGGTATAAGTATATCCTGGTCCTCATGAATTATACCATGTTCTACCCTGGGGCCTTGCTACTCAGGAAGAGGAACTCCAGGAGCACTGCGAGGGATTTGCTCCTCCTAATCAGCTGTGTGGGTATCCCAAAGGAAATATTCACTGAGCAGGGGACACTGTTCGGGGGTTAATGCGAGAAGTACGTAGACTGCTACAAGTTAGGCGCCGGTGCACCTCCTTCTATCATCCCCAGACAAAAGGATTGGTTCAATGCTTCAACCAGAATCTGTATTAGACATTGTGCCGCCACATCAGTTGGGATGGCATCAAGTGAGACCTGCTCTTCCACTATGTCCTGTTCATGACCCAGAAAACACAAGCTTCACTCCTTTAGAAGTCCTGTATAGGCGGAGGAAACCCACACAGACACAGAGAGAACACACCACACTCCTCACAGACAGTCACCCGGAGGAAACCCACGCAGACACAGAGAGAACACACCACACTCCTCACAGACAGTCACCCGGAGGAAACCCACGCAGACACAGGGAGAACACACCACACTCCTCACAGACAGTCACCCGGAGGAAACCCACGCAGACACAGGGAGAACACACCACACTCCTCACAGACAGTCACCCGGAGGAAACCCACGCAGACACAGGGAGAACACACCACACTCCTCACAGACGGTCACCCGGAGGAAACCCAACAAAATAATAAAGAATTCAATTTCTCGAGAGGAGTGTGACACACAGTTTGTACCAAAATTTGAAGTAGAGCTGGAGAATACGGCCAATATTTACATCACAATATGTCTCTAAGTTTCGACCAATACGACCAACAAACCATAATATCACAGACCACCTCATTTTTTCTACATTCTCTGTGCATTCTCTCCGTTCCACTGACCATACAGCAGCTCGTCATGGTTTTACAGTTATAGAGTATGTGTTTTTCTGCTTTCTGCCTGTTCTTCCAATGTTACGGATCTCCTCAGGACCCCCCCAGAGCAGGTGTGACGTGGCAGTGGGTCCTCCTCAGTGCTGCAGTGACAGTGTGGTGGTGGTGTAGCTTGTGTAATGCTTATAGGAGTTGATCAAACCCGGCGCTTCTGGTGTTTTTAAACCCTGTGTCCACTCTCTGGCCAATTACTAAAGAAATGAAGCTAATAATATTGACCTAAATCAATCTGACTGCATCAGAATTAAACTGTTAAAGTGTTGCTCAGGGGAAAAAAGTTTGTTTGCACTGCTCCACCACCCAAAGACTACGTGGAAACTCCTTAAAGGCTTTTCTTATTCCAGGTCAAATTAAATGAGCACCTCTTTAACTCTGGATTTCGTTCAAATAATAAATGTATCTCACTCACAAAAAATGCCCGGTTCATTTTTAACTCCCGTATTCGTCAGAGGACCTGGGCATGAGCCTAAATTCTAATTTCCCCCATAAATAAGTCGTTAAAATATAATATAAACACAGCATTTTACAATTTTCACATTTTAAAATAAACCCTTACATCTTTCTCAAATTTAATTCCGTTTCCCCTCCATTTTTCTCCAAAATAAACCCGAGATTCTGGGTCTAAACCCCGTCATCGCCTCGAACAGCGTCGACTTTAAAACGAACTCGCGACGAAACCGTTATTTAAAGTGGTTCACTTACTTGAGGAGGTCCTCGCGGGAGTGAGACGGTCCTCTCCGCAGTGGGCACTACGCACGCGCGACGGGGACTGCGCTTCGTTTCCTTCAGGGCGGTTTTTTTTTGCTGAGTTTGGAACGACGTTAAAGCTTTAAAACACAACGACAGTGGGCCGCTCTCAGAGAGAAATAAACGATTTCTACGTGTTCAGCTCCCGCAGAAAAACTCGCCACTCTTTGTCAACAGTCTAATGTACACTTTACACACACACACACACACACACACACAGCAACAGGTTTCAGCAGGTGGTCTGTTCTGTGTCCATCTTAACTCACTCTGACCACGACCTCAATTAGAGCTAACAATCGGCCAGAACACACTCACCCCCAACGCCACACACACACACACACACGCGTTTGTTTGTTTTATTAATTTGACTTAGACTTGATCTATATTTCTAACTTTAAAACACGTCTTCGACTTGAAATGTTATGATTTAATTTTTCAACAAACTTCCACTGTCCACAGTGCAGCATTTAAACTGAAAGGTGTGATTTAAAAAGGCCACATAACTTCTGCTCCGTTAAGGTTTAACTTAAACTTGAATAGAAATGTGACGCCGGTGCTGCAGCTTTTAAGGTTTAAAGGAGACATTACCTGCTTCTAACACGGAGATTAATTGTCTACAGACACCTTTATTTAATTTTTAAAAAGCTATCACTTGCTCTCTATGTTTACAAACCCCTCAGAGAAGCTAATTCTAATTAGCAACGTTTGACAAAGTACAGCTGCGATGCTCGGTCTTTTCCACTTGGGGGCGCCAAAGGCCACTGCTTATGAAGAAGTGCTGACCACAGAGAGACAAAACTGTGCTAATTTTACGAGACCGAAAAGTTTCTGAGTAAGTTATTTTAAAAAGCTTTTTATAAAAAGACGTTATATTAAAACACACGAGTAAACACACACGTAGCATTCTCTTCCGGTACAGTTTGAATCTCAGAGAAATAGAGAAAGTTTTCCCAGGAGATCTGGGGCCCCCTGGCGGTCCTTTCATGTAACTACAGCAGCGTGTTGTTATTTCATCTTCAAAATAACAGTAGTAACCTTAGCTACAATAGAAAAATAACATTAAAAAGTCCAGTATCTTTCTGCCAGAAGCATAATTGTTAAAATATGACTTCAATATTGAAATAAAATCTTTAAATTAATTATGATTTGCTGACTGTGGATGATTCTTCATCTTCATTCTCCACCACTGCATCTGCCGTCCCTCAGCCTCCCGAGCAGCAGGGGGCACTAGAGGAGACAGAGGAGAATTTATCTTAAAAAACACAAGAGCGAATAGGTCAGTTCCCAAACATTTACCTCACTGTGGCAAGTTAAACAAGGCCTTAGCAGCGCTGCTAAATACCGACCTCAGACCACAGCAAGCGTTAATAAAGATAATAATGACCCCCACCCCCACAGGTCAAATACGTGCCTTGTGCTAATAACCACACGTTTAATTTCATTTAGAACATGAATAATTCCCTTTAACACAAAAGTGTGACCTGATGAGGACGGACAGTGGGGCGTTGAGTGAATATTGACAAATGTGGGCACCCTTTTGTGGGAAAATTAAAGAAGTGGGACACCTTAAAGGAACAAAAGTTGGTAATTTTTTACCATAAAATTGCAGCTTCAACATGCTTCACTGAGCTGCTGTCGGGAGAATAGGGCTTCTGTCTTTGCTTCTCTGGGCTCAGCACCGCGGAAACTGCACTATGTAGGTTAGGAACCCCCAAATGATTAGTTATTCAGAAATTCAGGATTGCTCCTTTAAACCCGAAGCACTGCACAGTTTAATTCTGCTTCAAGAAAATGGGAATTAAATCTAATAGACTATGGCTTACATTATATGCTTTTAGCTTTAATCATTAATTGTATTTATTTATTTATTTATTTATTTATTTATTTAGGGAGAGGAGGCGGAGTCATTCATTTCGTAATTAAAATGTAATGGAACTTATTTAAATGTGAGTTACTTTAAAGGTTTTTGAAATGTCCTGTGACTGTGGGTCGATACTTTGGTTTCGAAATAAAAACATCATTCTTTGGTTAATATTCTGAGGTATTTACTGAAAGTACATTGTCCATGGTTGTGATGTCACAGAGTAAATGCTGTATGCCAATTGAGCAAAAGGGAACACACCAATGGGTAAGTGATCTAACTCGTGCTGAACACATTTTGCTGATCCCTCTGAGAGGCGAGAAGTTTGTAAACTGCAGCGCTGGGAGCTGGATTGTTTTGTGCCTGAAGCCCATTGACCCACTTTTCAATTGTTTTCAGTGGCAGACAATGGAGACGAATGGTTTCATAAGCAGCACACAATACCTGGGTGTTATTCAACGTGACTGTTGTACTGAGTGTGTAATTTGGTTGAATATTGTTTGTGTGTGTGGTGTGTTGTCACTTTTTGTAACCTTGCCATACTGACCCTCCTCATGCAGCCCCCTCCACAGACGTCTTCAGCACACACACAGATCTACCCCGAGTGGTGTTTTTCTATAGTTTTGCGTCAGTGCTCGTGACTGTGACGATATCTGAGCTTTGAATGGTTTCTCACTTTCTCAGGGTTCAGACCCCCCAATAAAACCCATCTTCACTCGCAAACACCACCCAAACACCCTGCTCCCAGCTGAGTATACGACCCCCCACACCTCCACACTGTGTTGGGTAATTGAGCAAAGAAAACATTTCTGTGATTAGCCTAGATATAAACACATAACACTACATATAAACTTTCACAAAGTGAAGTTCCGCTGATGAAGTTGTAGAGTGAAGCTACAGGGCTAATGTAGCTATTGGTAATGGAAAGGTCCCCTTCAGTCAATAGGGGGCAGCCTTGGTCTAATGGTTAGAGAAGAGACTTGGTACCAGAAGGTTACTGGTTCAATCCCCAGGACCCGCAGGAACATCCACAGCTGAGGGGCCCTTGAGCAAGGCACTGAACCCCAAATGCTTCACAGGCGCCGGGGGTGGCTGCCACACTAAAGAGAACTTTGTCAAACTTCGCTGAAGGAAAACCTTTACTTGTTTTACATTTGAGACTTTAATGCTCACAGCATGACATCATTTTCCTGTCTGTGTTTGTGATGTTAGTACGTAGTAAAAGCTTCCAAACCCAGCCTGGCACCTCTGACTTTGAAGACTATTTAAAGGGAATGTCTGTGATTGTGTGGAGATGCAGCTCTAAGCTCCACAAATTTTAAGGTGGAATGGTGTGTGTGAGGGAATAACACCAGTTGTTTGTTGGTGTCTGAAGTGTAAATTGTCTGTTAATTTTTTTTCACTGTTTGAATTCCCACAGAAACTCATGTGTAACTCGAGCTGTTTAGTTTTGTAGCACTTTCAGTCTGTGTTTATTTTCATGCAGTTAGCGCTCTCCTGAATTTAGAGTCAGTTCCACCTTAAGTAATGTAACTGTAACAGCAGAAATAAGTCAGTGTTACCCCCCTATGGAGCAGGAATAGAGCAACATCCTCATCTCGGTCGGTGCTTTTCAGCGTTTGGAGTCTCTCCGTTGTCTAAAAACCTCCAGATGGCGTTTCTCTGCCGTGAGCAGAGAGAGAGAAAGCCTAGCACCGGACCCAGACACTTTGTTCTTTTACCCATTTACAGACACTGGGGCTTCGTAAACACATTAGAGCGGACATCTTGATCTTATAGACATCTTCTGAATTTTATAAAAAGTGCTTTTCTCATTACAATCGTGAGGTATGCCTTTAAGGCTTTGCCATGTTTGAGCTTATTGTTCCTATTGAGTCAGTAACCCTCTTTTAATTTCAAGCTAACTTTTACAGAACGTCTCTCATATTTAGGGAAATCCATCTCCCATTTCCATTGTTTTCCTTGTCTCGTGTGGTTTGGGAATGCTGTGCTTAGCATTTTGAAGTTAAAGAGATGGAGAAGACAAGTGAGAGTGAGGGAGGAGTGTGCCGAGGGCAGATTAATCAGAAGCACATCAAACATCAAAGAGGGGACGAGAGAGGGAGGGGAGGTGTTGGATGAATAGAGTTGATCTGTGAGTTAGTGGTCTGTTCCATTTCTCTCTCTCTCTCTCTCTCTCTCTCTCTCTCTCTCTCTCTCTCTCTCTCTCTCAGCGCTGGGTTGGCTGAGGGATGGCAGGGCCTTTGTACAATAAGCACAGCAAGCACTGGGGCATCCGCCAGCGGCACGCTGCTTTCATCCTTATAGCCTCTCTCTCTCTGCCTCTCTCATTCTCTCTTTGTAGCTCTCTCTCGATCTTTGTCGCTCTGTTTGAAGCTCTCATTCTCATCTTAACCCCTCTGTTACATTGTTTATTTACATGTGTCATTCTCGTTTCATTTTTCCCTCTTGAACTGTTCTCTCTCTCTCTCTCTCTCTCTCTCTCTCTCTCTCTCTCTCTCTCTCTGCCCCTCAGCACATCTTGTTCTTCGATGCTCTTTTGAAATTTTTAATTGAACCCATGGAATATAACTTTATTTTCTCAAGTTTCATCCTTCTGCTATTTTCATTACTCTCTCTCCCTCTCTTCCCCCCTTCTCTACCCCCCCCTTTTCTCCCTTTCTCTCTCTCTCTTCTCTCTCTCTCTCCCCCCCTCTCTCTCTCCCTTTCTCTTTCCCTCTCTCTCCCCTCTCTATCTCTCTCTCTCTCTCTCTCTCTCTCTCTCTCTCTCTCTCTTTCTCTCCCCCATCTCTCTCTCTCTCATTATCAATATTACATAAGACTACAGAAGGAACAAGAAGGAAGAAGGTCCACTAATCCATTTGAAGAACAAACAATACTGTTGTAAACATTTAGAACCCAGTGTAAATGCATCCACCGTTGAACAGAAAAGTTGATAAAGTTTTATAAAATAGTTGAAGTAAATCACTCAGAGTTGTTTTTTTACATTATTTCTATTTTGATTAAGCTGTGATTTTCACTTTGAAATGTTAAAAACTGTAAATGCTCAGTAATCAGTGAAGAGAAAAGCTTTATATAAACACCATCCACAACTCAGGACCTTTTTACTTTGTGAAAAATACGAGGGTTAATCCTCCAGTTTGAAGCGAATGTAGAGAAACTGGTGACTGTTTTCTGTGGAATCATTTATGCTTTAGATACACTTTTATTTTGAAAAGTAACTAGAACCTGGGGTTTTATACCACTTTTTTTCACATTTCACATTTCCTGTCTTCGACTGAGTAAAGCTTCTAAAAGGCAACAGCAAACATTTACATATCATTTACATACACAGTACACAGCTGTTGTATTTGATTTCACTGATGGATTTTAACGATGGCATTGAGTTAAGGCTCAGAACTAAACCACGTTTCTGGGTTACAGTTATGACGAGGAATAATAAACACAGTGTCACCTTCTCATAAAAACACTGTCCCTGCTGTTACACATCCCCACTGCTGGAAGCAAACTGAAGCCGGGAAAGTAGGCCATCAGCCCGAGCCCTTCATTAGAACAATAACGAGAAAGCAGGCGGAAAATGGCTGAGCATTAACAGCTATATACTCCACTCCAAACAGACACAGATCTACTGCAGGATTCAGAGCTCTGAACAAACACTTATTTCAAACGATGCGTGCAACGAGATGTTTATTTTTATTCGAGAAGTGTGTAATACATCCTTTGACATCAGCAATGAGATTAATATTAATATTATTATAACCCCATCACGTCATTTTAATCATTTGACAGCCACCAAATTGTTTTATATTTGTGAAAACGTTGAGTGTAATTCTAAACGGGTCTCAATCACATTGACAGTGTTTTTAAAACTAAAACCAAGAGCCAAGAATAAAAGCACAATAAACATCACTCGCCGTTTTAATTTATTCAAATACACAGTGATTTTGCCTTGAAATAATGCTTTATAAAATGGTGAACATCAACTCAATCTACAGTCTGCATCTTTCTTTCTTTCGTTCATCTTTTCCAGCTACTTTTCTTGACGTTTCTTGTGAATTCACCCCGAGGCAGAGACTCACTGCTGAAGTTTCCCGCCTGGTTTTTTTTTGAAAGAGGATCAAATAAAGTCCTTGTTCTCACAGCACCACTGTGTTTCTGATGAAAGTAAGTCCATGTGGGAAAGAGGAGAGTGATGTGAACTGGCAATATTTTAATGGAGGATATAAAAGCGTGAAAGTGATCAAGGAGGGCGGCTCGTCTGTGATCACGGCGGCGCAGCTTTGAAGCGCCTGAGCTCAGAGCGGAGAGGAGCACAAAGCACTCTTTCATTCTGCAGAAAAATGACTGACGCTCTCTCTCTCTAATCTGCGTAGGGCTCCTGCTCTTCCCCTAGTCAATGAATTCAAACAACTCACCCCCCGTCTCCCTCCGGCCCTCTCACTCTCTCCCCATCCTTTTCATTCTCAGCGCTGGCAAGTTGCTCTCAATTTGCTGTTGCTGTCTTAATGAATTCAGCTGAATTCAGCTGCCCCTGCCCCCGCGGAGGCTGTATATATCTCCCGGCTCATTGTTCCTCCGAACACACTCACAGACAGATGTCCAGGGAGCGAGTGAGTGTGGGATAGAGCTGAAACTGACAGAACGCAGGCACACACCCCCCACTCTGAAGACAAAAGGGTTGTGTCTCTGAGAAAAGAAGAGAATCCCGAGTCTGGAGCTCGTTCGGTTTTGGTTTCTCCTCTTTACCTGGGACTCCCCTGCAGCAGGTGGAGCCATAATGCTGATACTGGTGCTGCCACTGATGCTGAGCGGAGGGTGTGTCGGGGCACCTGCTGGAAGAGAGGTGTACAAGATGCCACAGAGCGCGCTCAAAGGTAGGCCACGGCTTCCCATCGTTAAAGCGTCAACCTGCCTCCTGAGGAACCTCACTGTGACCTTTCGTTCCTGTCGTAACTGACGCTGTGAGGTGAACCTGAGCAGAGAGAGGGAGATGTTTCTGTGTGGACTGTAAAGCACTGGTCTGTGTTTGGAATGGCGCCTTCATACAAGGCTTTGATCAGGGATTTTCCAGAGGAGCTGCACCAGCTGGATGAAGTGTGTTTTTATAGTTGGTTTCATATAGATTTTACAGGAAGGATCTCCATAGAAACCTCTAAAGTAAACTTCAAAGTGTGTTTTATTCCAAACTAAAGCATCAAAGTAATCACTCAACTTTAGTCACAGACTCTTTAGTGACAGCTGATGATTAAACTTTAATATAATTTTATGATTTGATTTTAAATATAACAAAAAAACACATTAAAAAGAAGCCATTACTGTTGATCTCCACGGAGGTGAAACGCCTGGTTTTACAAAGAAGGAAAGTAAGAAAAATGTTAAAATAAGTGAATAACTAAGCAACTATTTCCCCACTGCTCACCTTTACAGCTTCTGTTTGACCACAGTGTGTTTCGTGGTGGTTTTTCTGCTTTGGCCCAGGGTTTGTGTGATTTTATATTTGTGTAATTCTTACTCTGATCAGTCATTTATGATTATATCATTTATGACGTGTTAAAACAAAGTTTGTATTTTGAGTCGAACTGTGGGGGAGCTGCCGGTGTGTGTCACAGGCCCATCACAGACGTACAGACAGTGACTCAGTTCAGTACAGTCACAACAGACTCTCTCTCTTTCTCTGTCTCTCTCTCTCTCTCTCTCTCTCTCTCTGTTTCTCTGTCTCTATCTCTCTCTCTGTCTCTCGCTTTCTCTCTCCCTCTCTCATGCTTTCTCTCCCTTTCATGCTTTTTCTCTGTCTCTCTCATGCTTTCTCTCTCTCTCCCTCTGTCTCATGCTTTCTCTCTCTCTGTCTCTCTCTCTGTTTCTGTCTCTATTCTCTCTCTCGCTTTCTCTCTCTCTCACTTTCTCTCTCTGATGCTCTGTCTCTCATGCTTTCTCTCTCTCTGTCTATCTCATGCTTTCTCTCTCTCCATTTCTCTCTCTCTTCATTTCTCTCCCTCTGTCTCTCTCTCTCTCTCTCTCTCCCTCTCTGTCTCTCTCGCCTTCTCTTTCTTTCTCTCTCATGCTTTCTCTCTCTCTCTCATGTGCAGTAGAGAGATAGGATACATTAATGGAGAAGTGAGTGTTGCTGTGTGTGTAGTCTGTGTTCTCAGTGTCACTGTTGGTGACAGAAAAGTGGCACAGTTCACACGAGGCCCACAGTTAGTGACGCTACAGTGAAACAGGCTACAACTCTGTGGCCCATCATTAGTTGTTTATGAAGTTGGTGAAGCCTTAGCTCAGCTGTGTTTGTGAGAAACAGCTCTGATCTGAACCAGACCTGAACACCTCAAATCAGCCATAAACCAAAACATAGTCTTCAAAAAACAACGGGAAATATCGAAAGAATCTGCAGAACATTCGGCACTAGTCTTTAACTTAAGTGCAGTCGCTTAATCTGGGTCTAGAACAGGGTCTTTTTCACCTGTCGAGCCGTACACCGACCGAGAGGTAGACGTTCTGACCCCAGAACAGAAAAGGTTTGTAACACACTCTGAATGTTTAGCTAAAATCTGTAAATTACTTTTATTTTTCCACATTTGTGCCGCAGTGTGGATGTAGTCACAGTTCAGTTCAGGAAGAAAAATCTACGTTGATATCAGCAGAAATATACATAAAAATAACATTTTCTCCACCCCACGATCCCTTTACTGATGCTTCACTGATCTCTTTAACATTCCCACGTCTCTGAAATAAAGTACATTACTAAAACTATTGGGATTTCTAAACATTTATCTTTAACTACAGCCGCATTTCCAGAAAAAGCAGAAAGTAGTGATGTGCAAGTCATAAAAACCAACAAAGGCAATATTAAAAATGTTGAAACAACTTATAAATCATCACTGTCCGAGAAAAACATGTATCTTTTTACATTTTTTGCTCAATTTTTATTTTCCTACATCATTTGAACACGGTCTGTCCATCGACCAATAGAAATGCTCCAAAATGACTATTTACATTGACTTCTTGTTATGGGTCTCCTCTGATCCCAATTAAAAGTCACTGAGGTCTTTACTGTGACACATTCTGCAGCCCCTGCTCCGTCTGTTGGTATAGTTCCCAACAAAAGTTCAGATTTCCTCTTGATCTTTGTGTGTTTTAGTGATAAATGAGTCGGCCTTTGGTTTGGAGAAGTTTGATAACTGCTCTGAAGGAGTAAAGCGACTTTCTCATGACTGAATGTCTTCTCTCTCTCTCTCTCTCTCTCTAGCTCTGTCTGACAGGGGCACTGTGGTGATGGAGGCTGCACTCTCACATGCTCTGTCTGCGGTGGATAAAGCGATATCAGAAAGGAGCAAATCTGAAGCTGGCTGCAGAGGCTGTATGCCTTGTCTATTTCAGGACTGTGGACAGCGCTCAGGAGCATGTGGTGAGAACTCACGCGTTAACTAGAGAACACCATCATAAAAGACCAACACCAGGAAACACCACGGAAAACTGGACCTGTTCACACGGGTCAGAAAATCACATAAACCCAAACCCTGACCCAGTGTACAGTGCTGTGGCCTACACTTCAGGGCTCTCACTTTGCCCCAGCTCAGCTCCT
This sequence comes from Hoplias malabaricus, assembly GCF_029633855.1. Classification (NCBI taxonomy): domain Eukaryota; kingdom Metazoa; phylum Chordata; class Actinopteri; order Characiformes; family Erythrinidae; genus Hoplias; species Hoplias malabaricus. Next base: position 26,503,013 of record NC_089818.1, on the reverse strand, counting down.
TCTCTTGTGGTGAAACAGAGCTGAAAACCCAAGCCACTCTGAGCCCAACACTTTCGTTAAAGCATCATAGACTACGCTTATTTTTTTTAAAACAATGCCCTGAATTTCTTCTGTGATTGCAGTCCTAAGTCAGCGGTGATGATAACGATTAATGGGTCTGTCTCCTGCAGCGTCTGCAGAGTCACTGCTGATGGAGCCGAGCTGTGACGTAATCAGACGTGCTCAGAGTTTGTCAGACGAGGGTGATCGGAGCTGGGCACTTAGCCAGGCTTGTGGCTTCTACAGACGGCGCTGCTCCAACACACAGCTCCTCTCCGACTCCTGCCTCAGAATCATGGGGGAGAGCTGCAGCTCCAGAGTGTTACAGTGCAGTCTTCTGAACACCATGCAGAATCTAGAACCGGTTACACAGACCAGAACACAGGGTATACACTCTCTCTTTCTGTCTCTCTCTCACACACACACACACACACAGAGCTCCATACAAGATCAGGACACGAGGTCAATCACGCTTGCTAAATGGGTTATTTGTGCCATTTACTTGTTTAACGTTGTAGTTTCACACTAAAAAAGATTCTGCTTTAGCTTTAAAGCCCCAAGTGCAAACCCCACTCTCTTTTGTGCACATTGCAGCTGTGTGTGGTCAGCGGGTGTCCGTGGGAAGGAACCTGACCCAGCCACGCTCTCGGATCGTCGGTGGCTCTCCAGCGCCCCCTGGCAGCTGGCCTTGGTTGGTGAACCTGCGGCTGGATGGGGCTTTGATGTGTGGGGGAGTTCTTGTGGACAGCTCTTGGGTCATTACCGCTGCACACTGCTTTACTGGGTAAAAGCCTACACTGTCACTTACATTACAGCTCACTGTATAGCGCCCCCTTTCCTCCAGGGGATTTATTGCATTTACTGAGTTTATCCCAAATCCTTGGCATTACTTAAAGAGTTTTCCGTTCTGGAGGTCATCTGGAGGTCATCTGGAGGTCCTGGAAGTGCTCATGAAAAGTATAAATCAATTCAATGTATTTGTTTTTCATGATGGCTACTTAAAAAAAAAAAGTAGCAAACCACTGAAACAACTTCACAGAGAACAACTCAGGTGTCATTCTGTTGTTTTAGGTTCCAGTCTGATCTCTTAAGGGTCCAGATGTTCACACATTTTTAGTAAATCTGATCAGAAATGTCTATTTGATGATTTCTGCTGTGGGGGACTTTCTGAGCTTATATCATTCCACTGGCTTTCGTTTTGTTTCATTTCATTTTCAGTTTTGTGAACTCTGCCCAAATTAATCCTTCGGTTTCCGCCCGTTTTTAAGTGAATTGCCTGGATACAGTGTGTGTTTACAGTCCAAAAGGAAACACCCTGAGCAGCAGTGGACTACCACTTAAACTTGGATGTTGGATCTCTTCACACCTCCTTTAGACTGGAGCTGGAAAGGCAACAGAAAACCGTTGTGTATAAACTCACTGTTCCACTCCCGGCTGAACCCAGGGCATCACTGAGATCACTATGAAGCCCACTTCATGATTTATGAATATTAAATGTTATTCGTCTTGTCACGCTGCACGATGCCCTTAAACAGGAGCAGAACTTACTCTTTGTGAAATAATACAGTGTTCTTTCTCTCCCTCTCTCTGTAAGTGTAGAAGCCGCAGTGAGAGTTACTGGACAGTTGTTGTTGGGGAGTTTGACATCACTAAGACTGACCCTGACGAACAGGCCTTGAAGGTCAATCGCATCATCGCACACCCCAAGGTCAGGACATTTCACCTTGAAGAAGTTGAAGGGCTGCCCAAAGTTAGCACAGGCTTTGGACCATGAGAACTTTACTCTAAGGTCACAACTTCACCCAGTAGAGAGCGACCTCTGTGTAAAGAGAGTACACAGGAAGATTTAACCATAATGATTCAAAATACTAAAAAATATTCAGTATATATTTAATTCACTCATCGTCTCTGACCCTTAATCAGTGTATAGTATAATTTAGTTTACAAACTCCATTCTGAAACCAGGGCGTCACAGTGGAGCAGCAGGAAGTGTCTCTGTCACATCTCCAGGGTCCTGAGGTTGTGGGTTCGAGGCCAGCTCCGGGTGACTGTCTGTGAGGAGTGTGGTGTGTTCTCTCTGTGTCTGTGTGGGTTTCCTCCGGGTGACTGTCTGTGAGGAGTGTGGTGTGTTCTCCCTGTGTCTGTGTGGGTTTCCTCCGGGTGACTGTCTGTGAGGAGTGTGGTGTGTTCTCTTTGTTTCTGCGTGGGTTTCCTCCGGGTGACTGTCTGTGAGGAGTGTGGTGTGTTCTCTCTGTGTCTGCGTGGGTTTCCTCCGGGTGACTGTCTGTGAGGAGTGTGGTGTGTTCTCCCTGTGTCTGCGTGGGTTTCCTCCGGGTGACTGTCTGTGAGGAGTGTGGTGTGTTCTCCCTGTGTCTGCGTGGGTTTCCTCCGGGTGACTCTCTGTGAGGAGTGTGGTGTCTTCTCCCTGTGTCTGCGTGGGTTTCCTCCGGGTGACTGTCTGTGAGGAGTGTGGTGTGTTCTCTCTGTGTCTGCGTGGGTTTCCTCCGGGTGACTGTCTGTGAGGAGTGTGGTGTGTTCTCCCTGTGTCTGCGTGGGTTTCCTCCGGGTGACTGTCTGTGAGGAGTGTGGTGTGTTCTCTCTGTGTCTGCGTGGGTTTCCTCCGGGTGACTGTCTGTGAGGAGTGTGGTGTGTTCTCTCTGTGTCTGCGTGGGTTTCCTCCGGGTGACTGTCTGTGAGGAGTGTGGTGTGTTCTCTTTGTTTCTGCGTGGGTTTCCTCCGGGTGACTGTCTGTGAGGAGTGTGGTGTGTTCTCCCTGTGTCTGCGTGGGTTTCCTCCGGGTGACTGTCTGTGAGGAGTGTGGTGTGTTCTCTCTGTGTCTGCGTGGGTTTCCTCCGGGTGACTGTCTGTGAGGAGTGTGGTGTGTTCTCTCTGTGTCTGCGTGGGTTTCCTCCGGGTGACTGTCTGTGAGGAGTGTGGTGTGTTCTCCCTGTGTCTGCGTGGGTTTCCTCCGGGTGACTGTCTGTGAGGAGTGTGGTGTGTTCTCTCTGTGTCTGCGTGGGTTTCCTCCGGGTGACTGTCTGTGAGGAGTGTGGTGTGTTCTCTCTGTGTCTGCGTGGGTTTCCTCCGGGTGACTGTCTGTGAGGAGTGTGGTGTGTTCTCTTTGTTTCTGCGTGGGTTTCCTCCGGGTGACTGTCTGTGAGGAGTGTGGTGTGTTCTCCCTGTGTCTGCGTGGGTTTCCTCCGGGTGACTGTCTGTGAGGAGTGTGGTGTGTTCTCTCTGTGTCTGCGTGGGTTTCCTCCGGGTGACTGTCTGTGAGGAGTGTGGTGTGTTCTCCCTGTGTCTGCGTGGGTTTCCTCCGGGTGACTGTCTGTGAGGAGTGTGGTGTGTTCTCCCTGTGTCTGCGTGGGTTTCCTCCGGGTGACTCTCTGTGAGGAGTGTGGTGTGTTCTCCCTGTGTCTGCGTGGGTTTCCTCCGGGTGACTGTCTGTGAGGAGTGTGGTGTGTTCTCTCTGTGTCTGCGTGGGTTTCCTCCGGGTGACTGTCTGTGAGGAGTGTGGTGTGTTCTCCCTGTGTCTGCGTGGGTTTCCTCCGGGTGACTGTCTGTGAGGAGTGTGGTGTGTTCTCTCTGTGTCTGCGTGGGTTTCCTCCGGGTGACTGTCTGTGAGGAGTGTGGTGTGTTCTCTCTGTGTCTGCGTGGGTTTCCTCCGGGTGACTGTCTGTGAGGAATGTGGTGTGTTCCTGCCTTGTACCCAGTGATTCTGGGAAGGCTCCTGACACACAGCCGCCCTGAACTGGATAAGGGTTACAGACAATCAATGAATGATTGCATTCTGAAACCTACATACCTTTGCAAAATGGAATGTCAACACCTGGGTCCAAATTGCCTTGGTGAAGTACAAAATTCTGATTCAGTGCAGAATACTTGCTAATTTCAAGCCCTTCTGTTCGGTCAGGTCTCTTCTACCTCGTCAAACATGTAGCACGTGCCCTGTCCTGTAAATCTAACCAATCGTTTCCTCATAATCTTCTCTTGCAGTTCAACCCAAAGACATTTAATAATGACATTGCTCTGGTGGAGCTGAGCTCTCCTGTGGTTCTATCGGAGTTGGTTACACCTGTCTGTTTGCCCTCTGACCTTGAGCCGCCTGCTGGTACACCTTGTCTGGTGGCTGGATGGGGTTCACTCTATGAAGGTAAACGAACGATCAGAACACAAACCTGTTTAATCCAGTAATGATTTTGTTGATTTACCTCGTAAGATTTTTCTTGAAAATGCTAAAATACCTTCAACAGTATGAAACTTATTGTATTTTATTACATGTGATAGTTCTGTATATTTCTGAAGCATTGACGTGTTTGTGTTTGTGCAGATGGTCCGGCGGCTGACGTGGTGATGGAGGCGAAGGTTCCTCTGCTCTCTCAGGGCACATGCAAAAGTGCACTGAGTAAAGAGCTTCTCACCAACACTATGTTCTGCGCTGGCTACTTGTCTGGAGGCATTGACTCCTGCCAGGTATTTAACCCATTCCTACTCAGTGGGTTTAGTGTTAAATTACACACATACTCACGCTTAAGCTGCTTCCCGCATATGATCTAATTCCATTCAGCATCTTGTCTGCCACCTCCCCAGCTTTTTGCAGTAAACATTGAGATGACTTTAGATGGTGAAATATTTCTGTAAGGTTTAAATAGTACGAAGGCACTGATCTTTATAGCTCACACCTGACACTAGTCTAGTAACGCAGATGGGGGTTAGTGCGGGAGAATCATTTAATGAAATAAATAAGACACAAAGACAAGCTACAGTTGCCAGAAGTTACAACACTGACAGAAGGAGTGAGAATAGAACGAGAGCGTTAACTAAGACTACAGCTAAGGACACTAAACCGAGGCGGATAAACATGGAGCATCACATGACCAGAGAGAACACGGGGGGGCTAGAAGATCACATGTCAAAGGGAGCACAAACCGGAAAGAAATCACATCACAGAACCCAACACACGTGACAATGGTGACCATAACGCTCACGTGCAGCTCCTCTACCATACTTTATCATCTCCTGCTTTTCTTTTCTTTCTGAAGGGGGATTCCGGTGGCCCACTCATCTTTCAGGACCGTATTTCTGGACGGTTCCAGTTATTTGGGATCACGTCGTGGGGAGATGGCTGTGGAGAGAAGGGCAAGCCAGGTGTATACACACGTGTCACAGCCTTTACCGACTGGATCCTCAGGGAAATTCAGAGTGAGTTCACACTGCTGAAAAAACATGTAATAAGGATTATACAGGAAATAAATATTCTTTGATGTTGTAGTTGTAGTGGCGGTTGAGTCTGAAGTGTTGTCTATGTTCAATCACAGAATCAGTCGGCAGCAGGGAACCCACCTGTCCTGAGCTTTTGAAGACATCTGATCTGTTGGAAGATCAGCAGGTGTCAGAGTTCAACTCGCTTTGTCGTTTCTACACACTGAGCTGCCCTTCCAACCTGGACGCCACTGCCTGCGAGCAGCAAGCGCAGGAGAAGTGTCAGAGCCGTTTTAAAAAATGTCGTGAGTAAACGGATTTACCATAACGCTTATTATATTAATTACTACAACTCATTTACCACATACACGCTGTGCAGAGCTTCAAAACTACCTCGTTATATGTAATCCATTAATTTCCCTCTCTGTATCTACTTTTCTAGAGCTGCGCTCGTTCCTACAAAGTCTGTTGGATCTGTTGCAGAGGGCCGATGATTACATTAGAGACAAAGTGGACCTGACCTTTTTCACACAAAGTCTTCCTCAGCTGGTGGAACACGTCTACAGTTCTGCCATGACAACACGGACACGCCGACACGCCTTTAAAACAGGTATTGCCAATCACTTGCCTCTTGTCGTTTTCACCCTCTCACAGCAGTCATGAGCGCATAATACACACATGATTTAAGACCTTCCTTGGATTCACTACAAAATAATCAAAAAATTAGACACACGGCCAAACGCTGATATAGTTTCTCTCCCAAATGTATTTTAGTAATTAATGTATTGTTTTAAAAGAACAGGTAGTACCCACCTCAATGCCTGCCACCGCTGCCTGGACGCCTCCATCTTTATTTGAACACGTGGGCTCCCTAGTGGACGACTGGGAGAACTACCTCAACCGTGTCGCTGAGGATATGGAGCAGCGGGAAGCCCTCAAAGAGGTGAAGCTGCAGCATAAAGAGGAAGAACTCTTTCAACAGGTGAGAACAATCACCAATAATATGTATTTTTTAGGTGTATGTCTTAGGTGTACATCTATAAACATATTATAGACCTCAACACCTTTAACTGGGTTCATGAGACACGCCCAGCTTCTGTGACTAGAATTTATAGAAAAATATTTCCTGAAAAATCTGAAAACACTTCTCTCAAAGAGAATGTTTATAAAGACAAAGTGTTTACTACGGAAGCCCTGAAGTTCAAGGTCAATAAAAAATGTGGCTAAATCTGCTTTGTGACGAATTTCTGTTGTGAAAAGCGCTATATAAATAAAATTGATTAGTTTAGGAAAGTTTAATGTTTGTTCCTGGGAATAAGTTCCATATTATTTATTTATTATATATTATTTATTTATTATATTTTATTTATTTATTATATTTTGTATGCCTGTTATACACACCAAAAACAGTTGATAGTTGATATATAGCATATATAAATATATAAATTATGAATAATTATTCACAGTTTACCTTGTCTCTCGCGGGGCTGAATAACGGTCGGTTTGCTCGTATTTCGGCGGCGGCCGCTGTATTGAGTTGGACTGCTCCCTTGTGGTCAAAGTTGGTACAGCATGCTAATTATTAGCACCTTATCAAAATCCCTCTCCTTTTTTTGTTTGAAGGCTAAAATTATACAAGTGTTGCTAGAAATATTTTTTCAACTGTTTATTTTTAGGGAAAATCTATGTTTTTTTTATTTACATTGAACTTCAGGGCTGTTATTTACACACATTAAACACAAAACATGTTTTTTGCTGAGTTTCCTGTTACATATTATTTCCCACACTGAACTGAATAACTGACTTTTTGACAGGAATTTAAAAATAAATGAAGGATGGTCTCTGAATCTGTCGGATTTTCAGGCGAGGAGTAACGGATGTAATGTTTTTAGGGCAAGGAGTCAACTCTTCATCAGCTTGAGGGCGACTTGCTCTCCACGATTGCTGTCCTCCGCTCCAGAATGGCGTCTCGCCAAACTCCAAGGCCAGACGGACACTTTTGGATGGATTTGGTCATTCCCAGCAGCGAGTCTGGAATTCCGCCCAGTGGAGCAGATCCACGCTCTAAGGATGACACACTTTTGTTGGAAAAATGGAGAAATCTATTGCATCAGTCTCTAACTGGAAGCAGTGCAGAAGATCAGAAAGTCGGAGTGAGCGAGACAGGACGTCTACTGAGCACCATCTTTCCTGGCCGTGATCAGACTCTTGACCCTCCACCTGTTGGTGCTCAGACACTGGCTTTATCTCAGGAGTTTAAGAACCTGGAGGTCTCTGCGGTGGATGGATCTCAGTCGCTCACGTCTTCAGAATCCCTAGTGGACAGAAGTTCAGCCGTGACTAGCTCCACCCCGACCAAGCTTCAGCTATCCTCCAGCAGAAGGAAGAAAGGTGAATTTTATCCATATTTCTACACCATGTAAATACAACATTAGCGTATGAATATGTGTTGAAATGATTAACACATTTTAATCTGATTATTTTTCTAGAGCTTCCACAGAGGAGGCAGCGGAGAGAGTTGCACAAGAGACGGATCCGTGGAGCCACCAACAAAGGTATCTTTAACCTTTCAGCATCAGGCAGAGAGAAGTTTGTCATAATCCCAAATAACTCCAAGTTAAAAAAGAGCTGAATTGTTTTGGCCAAAGACACGCCACTCATTAAAAGACATGTCACTCAAATGCTAACCCACTAAACACAGGCAAAGCATAACCCTCCTGTTTTCACTGATTAGCCATTTTTGGATGAATTACTGCTAGATCTCAGCTGAATTTAGTTCACAAAGCTGTTGAGTTCAGTTCACTGGACACACACGCAGACACTTCAACATTAGCAGAAACGTTTGTGCGTGGTGGAAATTTTCTGAGTGGCAGGTGGGGGTTAGGGGTCAGTAGTGAATTGTGGGAGGAGGACAGCGCTGTTAATTCACTTCCCTGCCACCAGTTTCCCCACGCCCATTCTCTAAACATTAGGCCACACTGCCACTGTGTGTGTGTGTGTGTGTGTGTGTTTGTACATAATGAAAATGCATAGAAAGACGTATTAAACAGGGTTTTTAATTGTTGCTTAGATAAAATAGATGAAGACGCTATGCTGAATTTATTACATTTAAAAAAAGAAACTACTGACTGTACATCTTCTTGCTAAAGCAGGTTTTACAGGTGCCTTTATGCTACACTATGAAACAATACAATTACTCATCTTCGTAACGGCTGCATGATTAAAACAGTTATTAGGTTTTTCGTATTTGGAATTTAGGCACATGAAAAGTCAACAAAAGAACTGTACGAGTAGGGAAGCGCCACAAGGAAAATGAAGGAGTACATGTCTGTGTTTTGCAGTGTGTCCTGGGGTGGCTGAGTCAGCTCAGCAGGTTGTTGTTAACAGAGAAACATACAGCTGGATCCTAGATGTTGCTCCTAGCAATGTCAACATGAACTTCCAAGAGGTGAGCGATGGTGTAAGTGAGTATTTCAATAAGACTCACTCTCTGCACTCAGCGAATAAATCATGTTATTTATGGTTCCCCTTGTTTTGGTCATAGCCAAACGTCAGTGTTTTATTAGTGTAACTTACGTGTACTAGCTTCTAGATTTCTGAAGAAAGTACATGGAGGGAATTTTAATTGGTGCAAATATGTGGGGTTGTGGGTTCGAGTCCCGCTCCGGGTGACTGTCTGTGAGGAGTGTGGTGTGTTCTCCCTGTGTCTGCGTGAGTTTCCTCCGGGTGACTGTCTGTGAGGAGTGTGGTGTGTTCTCCCTGTGTCTGCGTGGGTTTCCTCCGGGTGACTGTCTGTGAGGAGTGTGGTGTGTTCTCCCTGTGTCTGCGTGGGTTTCCTCCGGGTGACTGTCTGTGAGAAGTGTGGTGTGTTCTCTCTGTGTCTGCGTGGGTTTCCTCCGGGTGACTGTCTGTGAGGAGTGTGGTGTGTTCTCTCTGTGTCTGCATGGGTTTCCTCCGGGTGACTGTCTGTGAGGAGTGTGGTGTGTTTTCCATGTGTCTGTGTGGGTTTCCTCCGGGTGACTGTCTGTGAGGAGTGTGGTGTGTCACCCTGTGAAGGAATGGCACCCCCTTCAAGGTGTGTTCCTGTCTTGCGGGTATAGGATAAGGGTTACAGACGTTGAATGAATGAATGATATTATAATGCATATGTTGGAATATGTTCAGTTAATGAGTCTAAATCTAACATTTTCATGTGCTACTGTTAATTGCTTTAAAACATGGGCTTACTGTGCATCTTTGTGTTGTTTCAGGTGCTGGTTGACCTCACAACAAAAAATGAACGTGGACTTTATAAGGCGCGAGTCAAGGCCAACGTGGGAGGACGCCCTTTAACCTTTTACAGTCTTGTAGGATTGGAGAATGAGTCGTTCTACCGTAGCATGCCACGTATTATTGCTCTCGCACTTGATGCACTTAAAACCTAAAAATGCCCAAAAAGTCACTTTACTGCACAACGACGGCACTTCAGTCAAGATGCGGTCGATCGAGTTCTGCTTTGTTTGGATGCAGTATAAACCTCTGGGGCCTGTGGCTGATTGCAGAACAATGCGGCATCTTCCACTCGGCCTCAGCTGTCAGTTCTGTGGTTTGCTGATGGACAGAACTGAGTCCAGATCAAACTAGAGGCTGAAAGTGAATACCACGCTGAAAGCTTGGATGTTGGGTTCCAGAAAAGATGTGTAAGGATCTCTAAACTTTGTTGCTCTGAGTCATTTTTTGGCAGTCTTTTAAAGTGTATGACGTCACAAAACTGGTACCTGCTCAATAGGTGAAAAATATTGTAACATTCTTTTACTCTTTCATTATGCAAGTTATTTCCTTTAAAAACGGGACCCTTCTCGTGCGATTAAAGGAAGACCTCGGTCAGAAACATATAATAATTGAATGTCACTGATTAGCATTCATTCATATGATATTCAGTGATTTCTAACTTAATTTTTAGCAACATTGGTGTTTTTTATTCCATTAAATTATGTATGTTTCAGTTAAATTACGTCAAGCAGGAACTGTGATGTCACACTGTGCATGTGGACATTCTGAAGGTGGTCTTATAAAGATACGATACGGACTGATCACATTGCTTCAAATCTGTCTGGGAATGGAACTCCAATAAATGTAGACATTTGAAGATGGTCACCAGGGAAACACGTATTCCCCGGAATGCACTGAGACCAGGCAGGTGTTATTATGGTAAACAACCACCACGACAGGTTTCTTTAACTTATTTAATGAAAGCTCCTGTGGAACAGGACCGGTAGCGTTTAAATCTGTATTATATATTTATTTGTATAAAGAACATGAGTTTGTATTTTTTTAAGAAGAAACACATTTTGCAAATGAAATAAAGGAAGATCAATGCTATCATTGTGTTCATCTGACATTACACAAACACTTGGCTTTGTCCAAAACAATGAATATATTGTTTATAATTTCCAATTACGGTCATTCATTCGCTGTCGGATTCCAGTTCAGGGCGGCGGTGGGTCTGGAGTCTACCCGGAATCACTGGGTGCAAGGCGGGAATACACCCTGGAGGGGGCGCCAGTCCTTCACAGGGCGACACACACTCACACACTCGCACCTACGGACACTTTTGAGTCTCCAATCCACCTACCAACGTGTGTTTTTGGACATTCACTCACAAAAGTGCTCTGTGTTCAAACTAAATATTTATCCTTGTACAAACAGGTTGGAGTCCAATCTCCCCTTGAGCTCAGACACGGCCTGAAAAAGGGCCAGTGCTGACACCTAGAAAGAACTAAACCTAGTAAGTGCAGTACACAGCATCTACTCAGTGCTCAAACCTGGAAAGAAGTTACGTGCAAAAACTATGGAGTCAAAAAAGGGTCAAAAAGTTTTTGAGCTTGTAATAATAATAATAATAATTTAAACAAATGTGGAAAAAATATTGGTACTGTATAGAAATAATTATAAAATATGTAGAAAAGACTAGCATTTGTAAATCAAACGTTGTGAATGTGTGAATCACACATTTGTGAGGTTCTGAATGTGCTGTGGGAGTTTTTGAATGAGGTGGAAAAAGCCTTCTCTGCTGCACGTGAATCTCTTTTTGAGCAGCTGTGGATTTTTGAGCCTGTTCTGATGGCTAACTGACGGACCAATAGGAAGACTTTAGCTGGACCAATCAGATCACGAGGTCAAACCCACAACCTGCAGTTGTCCCCCAGCGAGTCCCTGCAGCTGTGTGACAGACACCACCTGCTGCGCCACCGTGCCACCCCTGGCCAGATCATCAATGGTTCAACAAATTCATTCTATAAATAAACAACTTATTTTTCGACCTTTCACTGAATAATGTTCTATTACAAATGTTTACATTCATTTTTTCACATTGTTTGTTTTGATTGAACAATACACTGGATGTGTATCACATTTGGATTAGATTTGGATTAGATTTAAAAACGCTGGATGTCTATTAAAAGACTCCATCCCCCCTTATGTACCTTATGTAAAGTCTGTTTTAATTGGTGTAAACAGCCCGAGTGATTTGAGACGTTTTAATTATTAACCAGTCGACACGGTGGTGCCACACAATTCCAGGGTCCTGTGGTGTGTTCTCACCACGTTGGTCGGTGGACTGGACTTTCAGAAGTGTCCTGTGATGGACTGGCACCCCGTCCGAGGTGTGACCCCGCCTTGTGCCCGATGTTTCGGGGTCTGCTCTGCACCTGCCATGACCCTGAACAGGAAGTGATTACAGAACATGAATGAGTGAATAGTTATAAACATTGCTGCTGAACGTCTCTGGGCAGAAATGCTAATCTGGGATGGCTTTCAGGAAACCAGGTCTTTTGGTTCTACATGGAACAACAGAGGAATTGGGGACAGCTGCCTACACTTATCCCTCCGCACTTCTTTTTTCATCACCCCATCTGCAGCCAGATCTGCAGAAATAACTGTAACTTAATCTCACCATTATACTGTGTGTCTTTTGTGTGTGTGTGTGTGTGTGAGAGAGAGAGAGAGAGAGAGAGAGAGAGAGAGAGAAAGAGAGAGAGACATATATTTGAATGAATATTTGTTTGTTTTACAATGAATATTAATACACAACAGGGCCAATGTTCCATCTAAAGTCTAAGGTTTGTCTCTCCTTTGTCAGAGTGTCTGCTAGAGCTGGGCGATACAACTGCAAATCATTATCACAATTAATTGAACATTTTACCTCGATTACGATTATTCTGTTGTTGTTTAACACACTCCAGTGTTAAAGGTTTATCTCAGTGTTTACATTTGACTTCTTTACGTTCGGTGTCTTCACTGAAGTCAGAACACGTCCAAACCACAGACGCAGCGTGATTCCGGTGATTAGAAGTAGTTCTGAATGTTGGTTTTGATTAGCTTTAGTTTAACTGCACAGCTCTAGTACCAGAGTCACAGCTTCTACACTCCTCCTGGAAACGTTTATGCTACGTTTTGTAACTTGTGATGGCACTAGGTTAATAGTGAGGTCAGCTGCGTTTGTTGATGATTAGTTCCGCATCTCACAAACTGTATCTTTAACTCCTCCCAATGGTTTTAAATGGAGCACTAACAGAGAACGCAGTTCCACTCAAAACCCAATGCTGGGGGTGAATTATATTGGACTTGGGATCTTAGGTTTGTGACACTCCAGAGGCTCCCATTCTACTGAGAATCCATTTAGATATTTACTAAAAAGAGAGTGTGTTCAAGAAGGAAGACAACAGAGGGAGTGTGTGTGTGTGTGTGTGTGTGTGTGTGAGAGAGAGAGAGAATAAAGTATTAAAATACAACAGATTCCCATCACAGCCTCCCTTTATGACCCCTTCTGACCCGCTGGCCTTTAACCCCCAACTGTGTGTGAGAGTGTGTGCAGGTCTGTGACAGCTGATAATGCGACAGTCCGTTATAGGGCCATTCTAAAAATACCTCCATGAACAGGAGACAAAAATGACAACTATTAACCCTCCCACACACACACACACACACACACACTTCTCACTCATTACAGTACTGGTGGTTGCTAAAACACACACATTTCTCACTTACTCCCAGAAACACACACTCACTCACTCACTCACTCACTCAGTCACTCACTTTAGTACAATCACACACTCATTCTGAGAGGAAGAGAACTAGAAATGCGAGGGAGTAAGTGCTGAGCCGAGCTCTGAAATCATGACGGCACACTCTCTATCAGCTGGTACTGTCTGGACTCTGCTGAGCCTCCTTCCCTCAGGTAAGACACTGCTTATTTAACTCTTTCCTTTTTTACTCAGTATTTAACATCATTTAATAAATAAACTGAGGACTATTTACAAACTTCTAGTCTCACTTCACACTGATATTAACCCACACTGACCTATATAAAGGAGCAGAAAGTATCAGTGTATTCTACACAGTAAAATAATAACAGACCTTTATACATTTTCAAGAGAATTAACCAATCAGATCGTTGTGTTTAATAAGCTGCGTCTAAACGGTGAAAGCAGGAGGTAAATATTAATTTACCAGTTTGACCAGTGAGCCTCTCTCTCTGTCTCTTTGTGTGTGTGTGTGTGTGTGTTTGTATTTGTGTGTGTGTGTGTTTCTATTTGTGTGTGTGTGTGTGTGTTTGTATTTGTGTGTGTGTGTGTGTGTTTCTATTTGTGTGTGTGTGTTTCTATTTGTGTGTGTGTGTTTGTATTTGTGTGTGTGTGTGTGTGTGTGTGTGTGTGTGTTTCTATTTGTGTGTGTGTGTTTCTATTTGTGTGTGTGTGTTTCTATTTGTGTGTGTGTGTTTGTATTTGTGTGTGTGTGTGTGTGTGTGTGTGTGTTTCTATTTGTGTGTGTGTGTTTCTATTTGTGTGTGTGTGTGTGTGTGTGTTTCTATTTGTGTGTGTGTGTTTGTATTTGTGTGTGTGTGTGTGTCTGTGTGTGTATACACAAGTGCTGTGTAATCTGGAGGGGGCCTTGCAGAGTGACCTGATGAAAGGATATAACAAAAACATCAGACCAGTGGAGAACAACCGTGACATCACTGAGATCAAACTCAAGATGACCCTCACCAACCTTATCTCCCTGGTAAAGTGAAAAACACTAATGTTGCCAAAGCCAGTAGGTTTCTGTTTGAGTAAATTTTAAACTGTTCGTATCGATAGCGGAATTATATCAACAAAGGTTAGGAAATATACTGTGATGTAAATACGTGGATGTGGTCAGATCTCCATGGGAAAGTGTTCTCAGAAGAGTGAGAGACTGTGGAGAAAAGCACATGTGCCTCAGACCACCACGCCCAGTACCAATGACCAGCTAGGCATGTTTATCCCTGTCTTGGGTGTGATGGAGCAACACTGAGTCACTGAGTATCTGTAACTGACCTCACTAATGCTGTTTCAGCTGAATGCAGGATTACGAGCTCTAAAGCCTTACTACAAGAGCTGAAGTTCCACCACAAAAAGGGATATAAACTCCTTGATTTCAGAAAAAAGAAATGTTAGAGCAGTCTGCAGACTTTGGGACAGAGTTTAAAAATGTTGACAGACACGTAGATGGAAAGTCACTTGATCCTACCACATTCTACCTCCCTGAACATCTGTCTTTTCTACTGTGCTTCTGCAGAATGAGAAGGAGGAGACACTGACCACATGTGTATGGGTGGAAATGGTAAGAAGTGAAAACATCAAAATATAACTTTACAGTGAACACTTACTTCTTAACAATGATTATTTTATACGGCACTTAATCCATGCATGTGGACCGTGTGGAGAGCAGCCTGGGCTTTGATAACTCACTTTCTCTTTCTCATTTGTCTGTTCTTGTTGTAGCAGTGGTATGACTACAGACTCAGGTGGACAGACAGGTCTGGGTTTGAGGCCTATGAGAATATCACACGCACACGCATTCCCTCTAAATCCATCTGGCTTCCAGATATAATACTGGAGAACAAGTGAGGCCCAACAGAAATACTACTACTACTACTAATAAAAAGAAAAGCCAGTTTCTCAGCCCTAATCTTGTGTCCTCCCTTCTGTTTGTGAATGTGTGTAGTGTTGATGGACATTTCGAAATCACCCTCTACACCAATGCTTTGGTAGATCCAGACGGAAGGGTCTACTGGTTGCCCCCCGCTATCTACCGCAGCGCCTGTGCCATCAAAGTCAACTACTTCCCCTTTGACTGGCAGAACTGCAGCATGGTCTTCAGGTGGAGCTTCTTTACACACAATACTTAACACTGAATGTAATGATGTCTCCACAGACTCATCAACACTGACCCAATATCTGAACACCAGAATTCTCCATCAACCACAAACAACAACCGTGTTAAACTGTACAAACGCTGATTTACAGATCTCAGACCTACAGCGCTAATGAGATTGAAATGAAGTTGACTGATGAGGTAAACACCACTGTGGAATGGATTGAAATTGATCCAGAGGCTTTCACAGGTTTGTCAGCCGTACTACAGTGTATTGTACTCTACCATGTTTCCTTATAGTAGCCTGAGTGAATGGTATTCATGTTTCTTTGACTTTTCATCAAAGAAATCTGCATATGCTCTGTCTGGCTAGAGAACGGTGAATGGATCATAAAGCACCGGCCAGCTAAGAAGGTGATAAATGAGCGCCACAGCCGAGATGACCTCGACTATCAGGAGATCATCTTCTACCTCATCATCCAGAGGAAGCCACTGTTTTACGTCATCAACATCATCGTGCCCTGTGTCCTCTTCTCCTCACTCGGTCTGCTCGTCTACTTCCTGCCCGCTAAAGGTACGACACATCAGGGAGGATGATGGAGAGGGAAGAGGGAGGGTGGTGAAAGTGAAAAAAGATACGAATTAGTTAAGATTATTTTAAACTTATTTTAGTGGATAGCTCTTGTGGCTGTGTTGAGCTGCTAGTGAGCAATGAGGAGTGAAACCCCCCACAGATACTGGATGATCAAAAAAACAAACATATTTGGCAATTTAAAAATCCCAGGTGGACGCATTTTTTAGAGAGAGAACATGTTCGGTGAAAGGAGGACGTCTGGTCACCCTGTGTTAGCCTATGACTAGACGATGATGTTCGGCTGGTTGCTAGGCGGAATTCGATCAAAACAACAGGCCCTAATGGTTGTACACATTTTTTTTAATGAATTTTGCCAAACTAAGAATCCTAAAGGATACGGTACAAATATTAAATTCACGGATTTAAAGGCTAAGCAGCAGCTCTATGAAAGTGTCAAACAAATAAATACAGTGGAATTTGAGTTCCTAACTTGTGTTTATTGATCGTCAGAAAACATGTTATTTCTTACTAATTGAAGGAATAAGGTTTAAAAGACCGTTGGTCCCTCTGTAACATGGAGGTAAACAGGGTAAGGACACTCACTTCGCCTGTTTTAGTTGGTGTTAGTTAACGTTAGCTTGACTCGCTAAACTCGGTGCTCAGATTATACTCGGCTACGTAGCTGCATTACGGAGGTTTATAGTGTCGGATGAATTAGAGTTCGACTTCGATCACATTTACAAGAATAACGGTACCTCTACATTTGAGTTTAGCTTATTGCTAGGCTATTGTCATGAATAATGTTGGTTATTTAGCTAGATACTGTCATAACAGTCAGTCATAACGGTGTTT
This sequence comes from Hoplias malabaricus, assembly GCF_029633855.1. Lineage (NCBI taxonomy): Eukaryota > Metazoa > Chordata > Actinopteri > Characiformes > Erythrinidae > Hoplias > Hoplias malabaricus. The sequence continues at coordinate 26,486,188 of NC_089818.1, read as the reverse complement.
TACCGCGGCGTTGTTCCGCTGTTGTCCACCAGTGACGTCACGGTCGCGTTCGAGAATTTCCGTAGCGAGCTCGGGTTTTTCCGTCAGTTTAATAAAATTGTCAGTTTTAAAGTAAATTAAGCAGCTATTTTCATTTTAATTCATACTTATATCTGTCAGTCACTACAATAATGTGAGATATTCATGGAGGTCCATTAAGCAGTGCTTAGCCTTTAAAGTAACTTACTTAGAAAGTGTTTAGAATGTAATCTTTTCAGATTTATCCTGGTGTATAATAATCATTCATTCATTTTCTGTAACCTTTTTGGGAAGAGTCTAAAACGCTTGGTGAAAAAAAGCTTAACGTTGTTTAATGCACTAACACAACAACCTGGGAACACCACACTTTTCTCAATTACATCTGATCATAAGTGCTGTCTACTGCTGAAACAATCAAACTGTGACAATAGGCCATTCACGCTCTATAGATATTCATTCCTAAGTAGAAATAAGTACACATTCTTTACCGAGACCACACTTCTGCATCTGAACTATTCTTATATTTTACAAACTCTTGAACTTTAATGAACTAACAGGTGTGTGTGTGTGTGTGTGTGTGTGTGTGTGTGTGTGTGTGTGTGTGTTGATTAGCTGGTGGTCAGAAGTGTATAATGTCTGTCACCATCCTCTTGGCACAGACAGTTTTCCTCTTCCTCATCGCTAAGAAAGTTCCAGAAACCTCTCAAGTTGTGCCACTGATTGGGAAGTAAGTGGATGAATTATTTTGTGTAATGATTATATACAGTAGCTGCCTTTATATTATACACTGAACGATCACTGGATTAGGAACACCTACCTCCTGTCTGCACTGACTGCGCTCAGGACCCCCACAGAGCAGGTGTGATATGGTGGTGGATCATTCTCAGTGCTGCAGTGACACTGACGTGGTGGTGGTGTGTTAGTGTGTGTTGTGCTGGTGTAGAGTGGATCAGACACAGCAGTGCTGCTGGAGTTTTTAAACCCCTCAGTGTCTCTGGTGTTCCTAATGCAGTGATGGTTCAGGGTGTGTGCTCTGTTAAAGCCAGTCTGTATGTTTCCTGGCACTGAACTAAGTGTCTTGTTGTGTTGTGTTTGCTCAGGTATTTGATGTTTGTGATGACCGTGACTACAATCACTGTAATGAACTGTGTGGTAGTTTTAAATGTCTCTCTGAGAACCCCCAACACACACCCTATGACCGATAAAGTCAGGAAGGTAATTTAACACACACACACACGCGCACACACACACACACACACACGCACACACACACACACACACACACACACACACACACACACACACACCACTGGTTTAAATGACTGAGGTGGCTCTACATTTCATTTAAAAAAAATAATAATTTTTAAATACTAATCGTATACATTTCCTTAAATGGAAACCTGATTGTTAACCCTTTAATATCTTAATAGTGTAAGTGATGTATACTGAATGTCCAAAAGAATGCAGACACCTCAATCAAGGTGCATCTGTTTTGGCTACAGACAATAAACTGTGCAATCAATAAGTGGTGTAAATTACACTTAACATACGAGTTACAGTAAACATACACTGAGTGAACTAGTCGTATGTTATTTGTTACTCTAATGCTCTAATAATGCTGAAATTATTAATAAAATAAGTCACTAATAGAAACAAACACAGAGCATGTGATAATAATCACCAATAAAACTATCAGAGTACACCACTGTACAGTGTTACACCCCACAACGCTGTAAATAAATTAGACTTTTACAGCACTAAGCTCATAAATAACATGCTGCAGAAATAACACACGACTAGTTCCCTCAGTGTATACCAGTGTAACTTAATGTGATTTCAATATCAGTAATGATTAGCTACAAATCACTGGTTCCACAGTAGTACACTTTAAATACACTCTCTTTTTTCACAAGGGATTCCCATTCATTTTAAAGTGTTGCTTATGAAGTGTATTCTGATGTTTGTAGAGAGTAGGGCCTGTTAAAAAAGAAGAGAGGGTGCGTATAAAGCCGCTTGAATCATAAGAATTCCTCTTTATTCTGACCCTCAGATTTTGTTAAACATTTTTCCTCGGCTGCTGAGGATGAGAATGCAGCGCTGGACTCCTCATCGCGGAGTAAACGGAGTGGACAGATCGTTCCCTGTGAGGAGGCGCAGCTCTCTGGGACTCATTATGAAGGCAGATGAATACATGCTGAAAACAGCACGTTCTGAGCTGATGTTCAACAAACTGAAGGAGAGGGATGGGCTCATTGGGAACGCTCTGGAAAAGATCCGTGAGCTTTCCACACACACACACACACACACACACACACACACACACACACACACACTATAAAAGTCAATAACAGTAGATTGGTGAAACCCTTCGTGCTTTAGACCAAAACATTATCAAGCAGTGCCTCTGACAGTGCATTCATGTGACCTTTAATGTTCTAATGTTTAATTTTTTATTGTTTTAAATAGAACATGTGACATCAGCCTACGCTGACTGACCTACAACTTATAATCAACCCTATAGTGGATAAACAGCTGTGGATTCCTCCCACACTGGATCTCTGGGTGTTAGATGGGGGTTGGAACTAAACTGAGGCTACATCATATGACTCAGCGTTTTTCTTACCACAGACACCAGTCTTGGAGGAGACACAGAGCAGGACCTGAGCTCCAGTTTGGCCCTGGCCTCAGCAGAGGTGAAGCAGTGTGTAGAATCCTGTAAACACATTGCTGAGAGCACCAAGCAGCAGAATGACTTCCAAAGTGTGAGTGCAGACACAACCAATACAATATGAAAATAAAACAAAAATATTTAAAAAGGGCGGCACGGTGGTGCAGCAGGTAGTGTCTCTGTCACAGCTCCAGAGTCCTAGAGGTTGTGGGTTGGAGTCCTGCTCCGGGTGACTGTCTGTGAGGAGTGTGGTGTGTTCTCTCTGTGTCTGTGTGGGTTTCCTCCGGGTGACTGTCTGTGAGGAGTGTGGTGTGTTCTCCCTGTGTCTGCGTGGGTTTCCTCCGGGTGACTGTCTGTGAGGAGTCTGGTGTGTTCTCTCTGTGTCTGCGTGGGTTTCCTCCGGGTGATTGTCTGTGAGGAGTGTGGTGTGTTCTCCCTGTGTCTGCGTGGGTTTCCTCCGGGTGATTGTCTGTGAGGAGTGTGGTGTGTTCTCCCTGTGTCTGTGTGGGTTTCCTCTGGGTGACTGTCTGTGAGGAGTGTGGTGTGTTCTCTCTGTGTCTGCGTGGGTTTCCTCCGGGTGATTGTCTGTGAGGAGTGTGGTGTGTTCTCTCTGTGTCTGTGTGGGTTTCCTCCGGGTGATTGTCTGTGAGGAGTGTGGTGTGTTCTCCCTGTGTCTGCGTGGGTTTCCTCTGGGTGACTGTCTGTGAGGAGTGTGGTGTGTTCTCTCTGTGTCTGTGTGGGTTTCCTCCGGGTGATTGTCTGTGAGGAGTGTGGTGTGTTCTCCCTGTGTCTGCGTGGGTTTCCTCCGGGTGATTGTCTGTGAGGAGTGTGGTGTGTTCTCCCTGTGTCTGCGTGGGTTTCCTCTGGGTGACTGTCTGTGAGGAGTGTGGTGTGTTCTCCCTGTGTCTGTGTGGGTTTCCTCCGGGTGACTGTCTGTGAGGAGTGTGGTGTGTTCTCCCTGTGTGGGTTACAGACAATTAATGAATGAATGTCAGTCTCTAGATAGTAACTGTAAGAGTAGGACTATTATGATTTGAAGAACCAAAGTGATTGATCATACAGTGCCTTGCGAAAGTATTCGGCCCCTTGAACTTTTCAACCTTTTGCCACATTTCAGGCTTCAAACATAAAGATATAAAATTTAAATTTTTTGTGAAGAATCAACAAGTGGGACACAATCATGAAGTGGAATGAAATTAATTGGATGGTGTCAAACAAATAAAAAACTGAAAAGTGGGGTGTGCGATATTATTCTGCCCCCTTGCGTTAACACTCTGTAGACTGAAATTCTTGCCCATTCTTCCGTGCAAAACAGCCGGAGCTCAGTGAGGTTGGATGGAGAGCGTTTGTGAACAGCAGTCTTCAGCTCTTTCCACAGATTCACGATTGGATTCAGGTCTGGACTTTGACTTGGCCGTTCCAACACCTGGATACGTTTATTTGTGAACCATTCCGTTGTAGATTTTGCTTTATATTTTGGATCATTGTCTTGTTGGAAGATAAATCTCCGTCCCAGTCTCAGGGCTCTTGCAGACTCCAACAGGTTTTCTTCTAGAATGGTCCTGTATTTGGCCCTATCCACCTTCCCATCAATTTTGACCATCTTCCCTGTCCCTGCTGACGAAAAGCAGGACCAAACCATGATGCTGCCACCACCATGTTTGACAGTGGGGATGGTGTGTTCAGGGTGATGAGCTGTGTTGCTTTTACGCCAAACATATCGTTTTGCATTGTGGCCAAACAGTTGGATTTTGTTTGAAGCCTGAAATGTGGCAAAAGGTTGAAAAGTTCAAGGGGCCGAATACTTTCGCAAGGCACTGTATTTCTTGTATTTCACAATATTTAAATGATTTTATTTTAATAATGTAATGTATTTACATTATTTAAATTGTACTGATTCTCTTCTACTTTGGAAAAACACTGATATTCTCAGGCCTTTATGGAGAGTTTAATTTGACTTGTGAACAGCTGGAATAAGAGCAGTGCTAATGTTTGTCCTGGGGATAAGGAAGCCTCTGAAAAGGATTTGTGGAGCTCTGTCCGGATGTTTGCGCTGTGGATGATCCTGCTTTGCTCTCTCCATAGGAGAATGAGGAGTGGTTCCTGGTTGCCAGGGTGATTGACAGGCTCTGCTTCATCACCATGGCGATGCTGTTTGTTCTGGGGACCATTGGAATCTTCCTCATGGGTCATTTCAACCAGGCCCCTTCTCTGCCCTTCCCCGGAGACCCCAAAAACTACCTGCCCACACTGGCCCCTGTGAACGCTACAGGCTGAGGGAGTACGGACCATGACCTGATCACAGTCTGGAGGAGAACCATTTTTATCCACTAAAGTTTGCTTGTGCTTTTTTGAGTTTTTAATAAATATTGTTTGTTTACACCTCATTTTGTTCTGTGCGGCTGTTTATTCTGAAGCCAAGAATGTGCCACAGTGCCGCACTTTTATTTTTATATCTGTTGTTTAGAAGTATGATCTCTCTCTCTCTCTCTCTCTCTCTCTCTCTCTCTCTGTCTCTCTCTGTGTGTGTGTGTGTGTGTGTGTACTAGTATATAGAATATAACACATTGTGGGGACCTGGTAACCTGTTAACACTCATATTCTGGGTTATTTTCTTCCTGGTGGAGGACCACCAGCTGCTCCACACAAAGTAAATCATTACATTTTATGATGGAGACCTGTTTTAAGGTTGTGTTAAAGTCAGGGTTAGGATTAAGCTTGTAGCACTTAAGGAAATTAATGTTAATGATAAGTTTCCACAAAAAGAAAAGAAGTGTCATGTCCCCATGATTCACAGATACAAGTGTGCGTGTGTGTGTTTTCTCACTAAGAGCTTTGAGTAGGGTCTAAATTACATGCATGAGTGGTGTTCAACACGGCACATCCTGGAGTGAGGAGGATAAGAGAGGATATGACCTCACGAACACAAGTTACACTGCAGCCTTTAAGAGGTTTCTGGGCGCCCAGCATCAGCAGAAGTGCCATCCCCCAGACCCTGCTGTTTCAGAGGGCAGTTGATGCAGTGAGTGTAAAGAGCATTCAGAGACACAGAGGAGTGAACAGAGCCACGGAGGGGTGCTCCGAAACACAGAGGAGTGGACAGAGCCACGGAGGAACAACCCCAACGGTGAGAACATCAGTTCTTCGTCTCTTAATGATGTCGTAGCTTCAGGAGCATGTTGTTATTTTGCTTGTTTGTTGTGGTGAAGTGCTAGTAATTCATTTTAATAGGAGTCCTTTCCCTAAGCTCCAACTCTCTGCTTCCTAACTCTCTCTCTCTCTCTCAGATGTCCACTCTAACAGCGCAGCCTCTGCCGTTTAGTCTGGAGAGAGAGAAGCACATAGAAATGCTGGTCAGAAATATCAGCAGGAAGTGGAGACCCACCGCAGATGTGCAGGAGCCCTCTACCCTCTCTGACTACACACAAGCTCACGCTGCACAGAATGCAGTATCCAGTGAAGGTGAAGGAGGTCTGACAGCAGGTCAGAAGCTGAGCAGTGTGGACACAGAGGCGCTTTGGATCACTGAAGGGTTACCAGCAGCTCTCACTGCTCTTAGAACAGTCAGTCAGCTGCACATCACTGCCAAACCTGAGCTGCAAGGTGAGAGGTTCAGACCAGAACAGGAAGTTAAAAAGAGATGTGTTTTGTTCACTTCCCACCTCCACAACCAGCACTGTCAACTGCTTCCCATAAATTCAGAATTAAAAAAGCTTATAAACCAGTGTTTATAATGATCTGGCAGTGACTCAGTATTTCATTTTCATTCATTCAATTTTTGTAACCGTTTATCAGAATTATTTAATTTAATATCAATATCTAGTATCAGCATTTTTCTGAATGCTGATTAGGTTCAAACTGGATTGTTGTGGGCCGAAGATGTGTCAACATTATATTTACTATTATTATAGTGTTTTTAAAAAACATTAACGTTCAAAAACAGCCCACAAAAACAAAAAAGGTCATTGTGTACATTTAAATATCCATCCATTCATTGTCTGTAACCCTTATCCAGTTCAGGGTCGCAGTGGGTCCAGAGCCTACCTGGGATCATTGGGTGCAAGGCAGGAATACACCCTGGAGGGAGCACCAGTCCTTCACAGGGCAACACACACTCACACATTCACTCACACACTCACACTTATGGACACTTTTGAGTCTCCAATCCACTTACCAACATGTGTTTTTGGAGCGTGGGAGGAAACCGGAGTACCCAGAGGAAACCCACGCAGACACAGGGAGAACACACCACACTCCTCACAGACAGTCACCCGGAGGAAACCCACGCAGACACAGGAAGAACACACCACACTCCTCACAGACAGTCACCCGGAGGAAACCCACGCAGACACAGGGAGAACACACCACACTCCTCACAGACAGTCACCCGGAGGGAACCCACGCAGACACAGAGAGAACACACCACACTCCTCACAGACAGTCACCCGGAGGAAACCCACGCAGACACAGGGAGAACACACCACACTCCTCACAGACAGTCACCCGGAGGAAACCCACACAAACACAGGGAGAACACACCACACTCCTCACAGACAGTCACCCGGAGGAAACCCACACAAACACAGGGAGAACACACCACACTCCTCACAGACAGTCACCCGGAGCGGGACTTGAACCCACAACCTCTTGATCCCTGGAGCTGTGTGACTGCGACGCTTCCTGCTGTGCCACTGTGCTACATTTAAAGATGTCATGGTTAATTAAAGAATGCAATACTTCATCATTTACAGGTTACAAATGCAGTTTAATCCATGAACTCCGGCACAGATTTTCACTACCGTTTCAGGTCCACGATGCACCTCTCACAAAACATACAGCATTGCCTCCGAAACCAGACAACAGCTGTTTGTTGCTGTGGAAGGTAATTATGGGATGAGATGTTAAAAGCTCATTACGTTTTTAAAGTTACTGAACACCAATGATAAATAAATGGAAAAAAACATTGTCATAAACATCTCCCCAGTGCTCATTCACACTCTTATTTCTGCTCTTTCTCTTTTTCAGAGAGCTCCTGCGTGTGTTTGCACTGCTGTGGTCCAGCTCGCTCCTGTTTTATCCAGGGGTTTCAGCAGGACCACCAGCCTGTTTTCCAGTTTGAGAGGCCGCTGAGGGCAGACTCGTGCTGTCTGGGATGCTGCCTGATGGAAATGAGAGTGTACACGGCTCAGAGGGAGCTCATCGGCACCGTGCATCAAAGGTACCCCCTAACACCCCCCAAACTAACCACTAGAAATCTGTGTCGTGTCTCACAACTGTCTCCGTTTATAATCAGAGGTTTTCACAGTCTCAGAAAAGTGAGTTCAGTCTACGTCTCACGCTGGAGTTGATCCAAAGGCAAACAGAGAAGCACTGGCCTGGCTCATGGACTAACTGCATTCTCTTAAAGAATCGTTTCCGAAGTCTCATTCAAACTAGAACAGAGAAATATTTCATATTATATTTTAATTCAATTATACGTCAAACATTTTCTAATACACAGGATGAATAATTAAAGGGACACTATGTGATATTTTTAACTTAAAATTATAGCTTCAAAATCATTGTGATGCTCCACTAAGCTGTGATTGGGAGAATAGAGCATCTGTGGTTACTACTACACGCTCAGCACTGCAGAAATTGCACTATGTAAATTCTGGAGGAGGGTAGGAAACCACATTCCTGCATTTTTTTGAATTTGTTTTTACCTTTATTTGTCATTTTACAGATGTCTTAAACCTAACAACGACACAAAATATTATATTAAAAGTTGTATTTTGATTTAAATCCTGATGTTTGGGGTACTTTAATATCTCTGCTCACCCCATGTTACATCACTGTTTTTGGCTCTGAGAGCTCAGTGAGAGGGTCACTACAGACAAACCCCTGTTCTCTTTCATCTGCCAGCTCTCTCTCTCTCTCTCTCTCTTTCTCTCTCTCTCTCTCTCTTCTAGTGCCAATCTGATCTATTTCCTTTCTTTCCCTCACACTTTCTAACTCATGTCCGTCACACACCAGGAGCAGTGTCTGTGCAAACACACAGTTTAGATGTCTGCGTCTCATAGGAGTCATGAAAAATGATACCAGTTCAGTGAAGAGTCCAACAACCACAGAGGAAAGTCCAGATCCTGTCTATTCAGCAACAGCCAGCTTCTTATATTAGTTTTCATTTGATAGAAGGGACAACCTTTAAACAAAATGTTTAAACTCATTGAATAAATTGTAAAGTGATAACTGAAAAAACACAATTCAATTTATAAAACGTAGTATTCAATAAAAACAGAAATCTGTCGCTTGTTAATCTTTTTCCTTTAATTGTCACGCCCTTGTTCTGTGTCTGTTGTCCCTGTTTATTATTGTTCATGTCTCCGCCCTAGTCCCGCCTCCTCGTCCGTGTCTCATTTGTAACCCTGCCCCCTCGTTATCTGTTTCAGGTGTCCCTTGTCTGTGTGGTGTATTTCAGTTCCTTGTCCCTCTTCCTTGTGTTGGACATTCCACGTTTGCTTGTCTCTCTTGATTGTTTCTTGATTTGATTCACATCCCTGGTCTCATTCTTCCTTGTGTTTGTGAGTACTGTGTTTAGTTCTGTGTTCTAGTTTAGCCTCTGTATCTCTCTCAGTCTGTTTAGCTCTCTCTCGGTCCAGTTCTCTCTTTCTGTCTGTGTCTCTCTCTCTAGATCATTCTTTATCTAAGGGTCCTGTCATGTCCTAGTTTGTCTGTTTTATCTTCTGTTTAATAAAAATCTGTTTTATAGAAAGTGCGTCCGCCTCCTGTCAGTCCGCACGATCCTGACGTTAATGAAATGACAAAAGTACGAAGAGTATATTTTAAAGTGAGTTGGTGCACGGTAAGATTACCGTTTTAAACTAAATTCAGTGGGTGAATATAAAGCGTATAACAGGATTGTCCAAAAACACCCAGAAATGAAAGAATAGGTGGTTTGTGACTGACACCTTCCAGCAGCACTGCTGTATCTGATCCATTTCTGCCAGTGCAACACACACTAACACACCACCATCATCAGTTTCACGCTGAGAATGATCTACCACCTGATGATCACTGCTCTGTGGCGTTCCTGTGGGGGTTCAGACCTCTGAGGCACGGGTGAATGGAGGTGTGGGTGTAGTGTGTCGTTCAGAATATTTCAGATTTTTTATCATTTATCTTCAAGTAAATATAAAAATATAATTTTAATGTCCACATTTGCCTCCAAAGTTCAGTTTGATCTTCCTCCAGAAAGGTGTATTTAGGCTGAGATTAATAACTCACACTGACTCTTCTCAGGTTTTAGATCAGTGTTTATATAAAAACGGAGTCTGTCAAATAAGCTTTTTGATCAACTGCTGATTTTAAAGGCTGAAGCAACAACATTCTCTACTTTAATCCTAAGACATTTTAACAGAATATAAAAGGCCTGATCTGTTTGACATTTCTGCGTCAGGTGGAGTATGTTCACACCATATTTTGAGGTGTGTGACGCTGCAGGCTCTTCCTCCGTACGGATACAAGGCTCCTGTTTTCCAGTCCGTTGTCTCGCTGACCAGGAGTTTCAGGTGAGGGTCCTCCAAGCTTTAGTCATGTGCCTTGTGTCTGTTGATTCAGTGATGTGTATTTGGTGTGAGTTCATCAACATCGTTCTCCTGTAGAGCCAAGAGCTTCCAGACACACTCTGCTTTCACAAGTGAACACGCTTCTGAATTTGTAACAGCACACAGTACCATCTCATTTAAGTCTTCATTTATTTGGCTGTAAAATGAAAATGCTTCCTGAGTTGGATTTGTCGAAGTGTTTGGATTGAAACTAGAACAAACTTCTACTGTTCTATAAAACATCTTTCAGAAGAAAATATATTGATGTTTGTAACTTTTAAAGTGCACTGTGGCCAAAGTGAAAACTATAATCATCTCTACAGCTGTCACTCACTGTATCCTACAGGCACAGACAAGGCATAGCTCTAGTATTCATTTTTATTTATCTGTGCGGTGCCACTGTAGTTTGAGGGCAGTTTCAGGACTGGAACATCTCTAATGATGTGGGATGAAGGAGGATGTTTATTAGATGTTGAATCTGTCCCTCCTTTGCTTTGGAACATTGCTGTGATTGACACAAACACCGCTGAGGTCAGGTGCAGATGTTATGACTAATCCAGATGTTGGATCACAGATCATCTAAGAATTATTAACCGAAGCTCTTCCACAGATCAACGCAGCCTCATCTTCACCTCAGACTCATTTATGGAGGTTATTTCTATGGAAACTGTAAAACGTGTGTAATATACAGTCTGTGTCTACAATGGCTGCACTTTAGAAAGGTTCACAAAGTGTTGGACTTAAGATGAATATGAGGATGGTCTCAGAATCTTTGTCGATGATGAAGGATACAACATCATGCATTCTGTCACATTGGTGAAGACATAACGTCTCTTTAAATGATCGGTTCACTGTCAGTAAAATACTATTTAATCCATTTATTTATTATTATATCTAAAGAGCTCCTGGGTTGCGGTGGGTGTTTATTGAAATAAAGTGACAGTGATTCCTCCTGAAAACAGTGAAATCTCCTTAATGTTTTATTCTGGCTCTTCCACTCGAGGTTGTCTCGGTGATCGGCGAACGCATTGGAAGTATATGGAAGAAATGGCCTGGCTACAACGAGCCCCGTAACATGGACCATGAGCTTTTTGGCTTGGACAGTAAGTTCTCCCAGCGTCCACATGCTGGCGTATTTTTACCTGGAGATGTTCTGCAGTGTAAGTTGCTATCGAGAAGATGTAGGATTTATAGTTTTATAGAAACATTGACTAGAACATCTTTCCTGTTAAATCTAGTACACTAGCGTGCCCTGATAAACACTGTGTAATGAGCTGCCGGGCTGCGCTGTGGCTCTCTAAAATGGGTTGCTATCTGCTCCTGGAATTTGAGTTTCTAGGTTTAAACCCTCCTGCAAATCTGTGAGGAGTTTGGCGTATTCTCCCTGTGTGTGCATGGTTTCCCTCCCACAGTCAGTTGGTCAGTTGGCTATGCCACTACTGATGTTGGTGACAGTAACAGTCGCCCTAAAGAGGAGGATGCAGCAGTTACAGAAAATCACTGAATGAATGAGTGAAATTTTACTGTGTTTATAACGGACTGTGATTCTGTCTTTCTCAGTTCCACAGAATCTGTGTGTGAAAACCAAAGTGCTGCTGCTTGCTGCTGCATTTCTCCTGGTGAGTTTCTCCTCTGGCAGATTCAAATCTGAATTTTGATCTTCCTGAACACGAACCTGAACACTACATCACTCTGCTGTCTTTGCAGAATCTTATGTTCTTTGAAATGAGCTGAAGCATCAAAGGAAAACAGGAGCTCAGAAGGAAGCTAAAAAACAAAGCCTTAAAAATGTAAAGGATTTAAAAATAAATTAATAAATAAAAATGACTGCTGTTAACAATTAATGCATTTCATTGATTGTATAATTGTCAGATGAACAAATCTGTAATTTAAATTACAGTGCAGTCTGTACATATTTGTCCAGTGACACATTGTTTTTGCTAATTTTTGTGGTGTGTTCTCCCTGTGTCTGCGTGGGTTTCCTCCGGGCGACTGTCTGTGAGGAGTGTGGTGTGTTCTCCCTGTGCCTGCGTGGGTTTCCTCCGGGTGACTGTCTGTGAGGAGTGTGGTGTGTTCTCTCTGTGTCTGTGTGGGTTTCCTCTGGGTGACTGTCTGTGAGGAGTGTGGTGTGTTCTCTCTGTGTCTGTGTGGGTTTCCTCTGGGTGACTGAGGAGTGTGGTGTGTTCTCTCTGTGTCTGTGTGGGTTTCCTCTGGGTGACTGTCTGTGAGGAGTGTGGTGTGTTCTCCCTGTGTCTGCGTGGGTTTCCTCCGGGTGACTGTCTGTGAGGAGTGTGGTGTGTTTTCTGTGTCTGCATGGGTTTCCTCCAGGTGACTGTCTGTGAGGAGTGTGGTGTGTTCTCTCTGTGTCTGCGTGGGTTTCCTCCGGGCGACTGTCTGTGAGGAGTGTGGTGTGTTCTCCCTGTGCCTGCGTGGGTTTCCTCCGGGTGACTGTCTGTGAGGAGTGTGGTGTGTTCTCTCTGTGTCTGTGTGGGTTTCCTCTGGGTGACTGTCTGTGAGGAGTGTGGTGTGTTCTCTCTGTGTCTGCGTGGGTTTCCTTTGGGTGCTCCGGTTTCCTCCCACGCTCCAAAAACACGTTGGTAAGTGAAGGCTCAAAAGTGTCAGTGAGTGTGTATCAACCCGTTTAGTTCCCACCGTGCACCCAGTGATTCTGGGTTGGCTCCAGACCCATTGTGGCCCTGATCTGGATACTTGGTGACAGAATATGAATGAATGAACTGTAGGAGGAGCCTCAGAGCAAAAATACCAAATTGTACCTACTGTTCCTTTAAAATGTCAGCTTTTATGATTCTTTGAAATTTATTATGAAAATGCTAAAAATAATTGATTGGAAAGTTACAGCTGATATAAAATGGACCAGCGTGTGGAAACCCGACCTTTCCAAAAACGTTCTTGTTGCTGTATGCACTCAACATGTACTTTCCCCAGAATTGTAGAATTGTAGTGTGTGTTACTGAATGTAAAAAGGGCACACCCCTTATTAACTCTATTCCAGAGGAGGCATTGGTTGAGCAGGTGTTTACAAACATTTGTTGTATGTACAGACTGCGGGGTGTTGACAGCAGTGGACAAAAGGACATCATGCCATCGTCCAGAGTTAGCAGCATCTGCATATTCAACATTTATTGCTATCATCAGTCAATTGTAATAAAAAAACATTACCTTAAACACCAACAGCTCCAGAACCAACAACTTCCAGGTGGTATGTAAAAGATGTAGTCGCACAAGAGTTAAACCTCTACCATTCTTAAATTTTACTTCCTGGTGGAGGAGAAACAGTTCTGGGTCAGGGGTAAAATATTGGAGCACAGCAACTGCGCTGTCCTTCCACGGTGGAGTCACAGAAAAACCAGCAGAGGCCAGTCCTGGCCAGGCACAGTGCGATAGGCAGCAACGTCTCTTAGGCATCAACACCATCAGCTCGACACAGAAAAAGACGAGGAGCAGACCCCATCTTCTTCCAATTACTTTAGAAATATATATATATTTTTGTTTTATACAACAGCTCTAAATTCAACAACATTCCTCTCTTAACACTGTAGTTAAAATACTGCACTATAAGATGCAACCCTGTCTGTTACAATGTAAAATTAAAGTACTCTTTCTAAAGGGGGCTATAGGTGTGGCTGAACATTCTATGAACATCAAGCTAATTAAGGTAAATGTGACCTTCCTGTACAAAATGATACACCGTTTCCACCAGCTTTCGTCTGAGCCACAGTAGGCGCTGTCTCCGCGGCATGTTTCTGCAGGCTCCCCCTGCTGGACCGAGAGAGAGAGCTTGCAGTCATTGAGCGCTGGCTGCGGAACCTTTCAGGGGTGTTTCAGCTCCACAAGCTTTTAACAGAACAACGTCTCGCCAGTTCTCAGTGTCCATTTAGTTTTTGATTTTAAAAATGGTACAAATATCTTCTTCATCCACAAAGAAGTAAACAAAACCTAAAAATAACAAAAAGACAAAGCATTGTTACACTATCCATTAACGACCGTGTTTTACATTGAATAGGTGCTATACATTTCAATTTACTGGCACAGTATCACATTTACAGCCAGCGCACTGCCACTCTGTGGTTAATTAGCTCCATATCGTTACTTACAACAAAACATTAAAGAATTCATAAGAGGTTTAAAATGGTTTCTGTTCTGTTTGGAGGGTTATGCTGCTCTTACCCCTTGCATTTTTTTTTTGCTTGTGATGAATAGCTAGCGACCACCACTAGCATTCACCAGACCATGGAAATCCTCCCAGGCCCTGAGAACACACACACACACACACACGTTAGAAAAATGCACAAACACTTCTCAGTCAGAAATGTAAATCACTTTAAAGGAACACTAGGTAGAGTTTGGGGGTTTGGCCCTGGGGCTCCCCTTTGTGTAAATTAATTTTACAAAACTATACTGAAACCAAGGGGGAGGGGGTGGTTTCCTACCCTACTCCAAAACTTACATAGTGCAGTTTCTGCAGTGCTGAGTCCAGATTAGCAACAACAGAGGCTCGATTCTCCGTGTTACAGCTCAGTTTAACATCACAATGATTTTGAAGCTGTAATTTCAAGGTAAATATATTACCTTGAGTTCCTTTAATTCTCTCTCTCTCTCTGTGTGTGTGTGTGTGTATGGAGGCAGGTTGAGACTGCATTCAATGTGTATGTGCACCCATTTACTCACTTGATGCTGTCAGTGTGTGTTTTGTATTCCATGATGGTGTTTGGGGGCAGGTTCAAGACCCGGCGCAGTGTGTCTCTGATGCGAGCAGTAGTTGCCTGGTCACTTGCTGTTTTATTCCAGATAGAAATGATATCCTCCTAAACACACATTCACACAATGGTTTTCAAATTAAGAGCCTCACTTCCAGTTAACCCTCGCAAGCCCAGCTGAAGTGTGCTTTTAACTGATGAGTTCAATCAAGTACAAAAACAGAGAAAATAATTAAAAAAGTTAAACTTGGGCCTAGCCCCTGCCCTCCACTGCTCGGTGTAAACAGTGAACCAAGGCTTTTATCTTACCACTTTGTATGAACCCTGTCATACTACCATAGCTACAGCTTTTTAGTTATCTCACTGGTAACTGGTGACCGCCGATCCCTCCCTCCCTCCCTCTTTTATTTTTCACAGGACAGTTTTGCCCCTGCTTTACCATGAACCTACTGACCCCTTTATATTTTTGCCCTTTGCCTGGTTTTCTTTCTCCTGTCTCTCTCATGCCTTGAGACGTCCTGTTCCTGCTGCTCTCCAGTGTTGCCCTGATCCAGCCCCTGACCCTGTGTGTCCAGTACAAGATCCTGGCCTTGTCTCACCTACAGTATCACGCTTGGTTGTGCAGAGATGCTGTTTTATCTCAAATTAACTCTGCACCTGCTTTTACCCTTCGACAGAATCACTGCCACCTCCTCCTTCCTCAGACTCATTTCACTAATGTTTCACCTTCACTTTACTGTAACTCACTCTCTCCATCACTTCACTTTTACTTCTGTTCTGTTCTCGGTTGTGTCTCCGGTGTCGACCCGAGGAGGATGTGTTCCCCGTATGACTCTTGGTTCCTTCCTTGTGTGCTGAGGGAGTTTTTCCTTGCCACTGTTGCTCCTGGCTTGCTCATAGGAGCTCAGACCCAGATCTCTGTGAAGCTGCTTTGTGACAACTTTCTGTGGTGAAAAGTGCTATATAAATAAAAAGACTGATTGATTGATGTAAATTTAATCAACTTCATGCCCCTTAACCTTTTTAAATGTAGAGCGACCAGCTAAACTGTCAGGAGGCGGCTAGCGAATCAGATAATGGTTTGATTTGGGGAGAAACAGTGGCTCGGTGCTGAGCTCGCTCTCCTCTCAGAGCTGGGATCTTGGGTTCAAGTCTCATCTGGGTGGAGTTTCCGTGTTCTGCCTGTGTCTGCGTGGGTGTCCTCCAGGTCTCCGGTTTCCTCCCACAGTCCAAACACATGGAGGTGAGGTGAATTAGCTTCTCTCTAATAACTGCCCTGGTGTGTGTGTGTGTGAGAATGAATGTCAGTAAGTGTGTGTGTGAATGAGTGTGTAAGTGTGTGTGTGTGTGAATGAGTGTGTATGTGAATGAATGTCAGTAAGTGTGTGTGTGAATGAGTGTGTATGTGAATGAATGTCAGTAAGTGTGTGTGTGAATGAGTGTGTAAGTGTGTGTGTGTGTGATTGAGTGTATGTGAGTGTGTGAATGAGTGTGTATGTGAATGAATGTGTAAGTGTGTGTGTGTGTGTGTGTGTGAATGAGTGTATGTGAGTGTGTGAATGAGTGTGTATGTGAATGAATGTCAGTAAGTGTGTGTGTGAATGAGTGTGTAAGTGTGTGTGTGTGTGTGAATGAGTGTGTATGTGAATGAATGTCAGTAAGTGTGTGTGTGAATGAGTGTGTAAGTGTGTGTGTGTGTGATTGAGTGTATGTGAGTGTGTGAATGAGTGTGTATGTGAATGAATGTCAGTAAGTGTGTGTGTGAATGAGTGTGTAAGTGTGTGTGTGTGTGATTGAGTGTATGTGAGTGTGTGAATGAGTGTGTATGTGAATGAATGTCAGTAAGTGTGTGTGTGAATGAGTGTGTAAGTGTGTGTGTGTGTGATTGAGTATGTGAGTGTGTGAATGAGTGTGTATGTGAATGAATGTCAGTAAGTGTGTGTGTGAATGAGTGTCAGTGTGTGTGTGTGTGTGTGTGAATGAGTGTCAGTGTGTGTGTGTGTGTGTGTGAATGAGTGTGTGTGTGTGTGTATGTGAATGAGTGTGTAAGTGTGTGTGTATGTGAATGAATATCAGTAAGTGTGTGTGTGAATGTGTGTCCCCAGATATGGATTGATGCTCTATCCTGAGTGAAACCTGATGCAGTCCTCCAGGTGGACGGTCGTGTGTGTGAGAGAGAGTGTATTGAATGTCGAATGTAAAGCGTCCTTGGGTGTCTATAAAGGCGCTATACAGGTGTAATATTAAATAAAAATAAATCAATAAATAAATGTGTTCTACTGTAGTGAAGTAGTACCTGGAAGCGTACAGAGACCACAGCTCCACAGATCTCTTCACCAACCATGAACTGCTCCCCAAGCATAGCCAAAATCAAATTCTCCCAGCAACGTGAGGCCAGACCCTTACGCAGTCGAATGATCCACTTCCCGCCACTCTTATTAGCATCATCCTATAGGGAGAGAGGGGGAGGAAATGAACAAAAAAGAGGAATGATAGAGAAGACAAGCTCAAATAAACAAAAGGAATCATGTTCCTTTTCTCATAGGTTTTAACTCTTCACTTAAACATTAGGTTTCCATTATTCTAATTCATGAACAGTAATGAAGGTCAATTTATTCTATATATATTTTAATTGCTTATAAATTGTAAAAATACACACCTCCCACATGGGTTTGATTCCTTCTTTAAAAAGATGGAAGTCACTGTGGCCAGTCAGATCACCTGGTCTGATCATGTGACTGTAAAAACGCCAGAACTGCTCCACCTGTACGACAGACTGAATGTTAAACTGTGTGCATTCTACAGGGTTTTTTTTTTTTGTTATTTTAGCCCTGAAAACATTGTGGGATCGAGCCTGATGAGACATGAACACAGAAAGCGTCATGTAAACACGAGGTCTAAAGATACAGGGTGCATTAAAGTGATTAAATTAACTCATTTTCTATTAGCAATGGATGTTATTTAAAATACATAGAGCAGCAGTTTCTGTGCACACAGCATGTTTAGATCTAAGAGTGTGTTTCATTTTTGATGGTACACGTAGACAGCAAAGTCTTACTCTGTGTGCACACTGAGAGCGACACGCTGAAGTCATTCGTTTTCAGTGAGAGTCAGTTGTTTACAGTGAAACTTTACAGTTTGTTTTATTCTTTATTAAAAAAAAGTGTAAATAATATTTGCTCTGAATGTTTGAGTAAAGCTACTTTTTTTTATTAATAACAGTGGACATTTGTGTCAAAAAAGGTTATTGTTCCATAAACATATCGCTGTCAGAGTTGTGATCATTTTGTAAATGGATAAAGCCTCTTTAACTGGTTGCTGTTCCTTTAAAAACGTAGTTTGCGTGGTGATGCAGTTCAGTCCACTGCCGGAACCGCTCCCCACTCCTCACCTGCTGCACGGGAGACACTGAGCCATTTTATTGCTTTCAGTGTACACACAGTAACACTTGGGATCATGATTAACTCAAGAAACCCAGTATGAACGAGCAGAAGAGATATTCTTTATAATTCAAAGTGTGTGGGAGTGAGACTCACCGATGCAAAGCTGCCAATTTGTTTGATGTTCTGTTCATAGCTCTGTGTGCTGGCAGGTCTGCCTGGGGTTCTCCGGGAGTACCAAAACGTGTAGTTATACTGCAGAGGGTGTTCCCCTGCTCCAGGAACCACAGGCTACAACACAAAGGAATAATGGTTTTGCTGCTTCCATCAAGTTCATGAGTTCAGTAAGAAGTGTTAGAGCAGGGAAAATGCAGGGTCAACATCTGGTATTTTTTTGCCTTTATCCATTTTTTCCTCACATTTATTTGGCACCAGTTTTAGCCACTATTAAAGGGCTCGCCCAATCACATACAACCTTTCTCTAACTCATGTCCAGATTTGTTATTTAAATAAGAGGGTTAATGCTTGGACCACTACCAACTCCCAGGTTTTTTTTTTAAATATACAATCCTGAGCAATTATATCTAATGTATTATGGTTAAATTTACAGCCGTGTGTAAACAGTCACAGACCTTCTTCTTGATAGTGTTTTGGTCCTTCTCCTCATCTTCGGCTTTTTCCTTCTCACCGTCTTTCGGTGAACCGTTGTCTTGGTCATGATCTCCGCTATCGTCATCTTTCAGCCTGCAGTAAACACAGTAAAGACATTAATGACTTTTTCTGTGGCAAAGACAACATTTGCCAACACAAAATTAACATTTATATAATGTTTAAAAAAAGTTAGTCACTTTACATTTGGAACTGAGGAAGAACACATCGCTCAATCTGCCCCTGTCCCAACTCTGAATGTGTTACATAAAATTAAATGTGTTTTTAATTTTTACTAATGACAATTAAGCTGGTAGGTGTTCTCTCTGTGTCTGCGTGGGTTTCCTCCGGGTGACTGTCTGTGAGGAGTGTGGTGTGTTCTCTTTGTGTCTGCGTGGGTTTCCTCCGGGTGACTGTCTGTGAGGAGTGTGGTGTGTTCTCTCTGTGTCTGCGTGGGTTTCCTCCGGGTGACTGTCTGTGAGGAGTGTGGTGTGTTCTCTTTGTGTCTGCGTAGGTTTACTCCGGGTGACTGTCTGTGAGGAGTGTGGTGTGTTCTCTTTGTGTCTGCGTGGGTTTACTCCGGGTGACTGTCTGTGAGGAGTGTGGTGTGTTCTCTTTGTGTCTGCGTGGGTTTACTCCGGGTGACTGTCTGTGAGGAGTGTGGTGTGTTCTCCCTGTGTCTGCATGGGTTTCCTCCGGGTGACTGTCTGTGAGGAGTGTGGTGTGTTCTCTCTGTGTCTGCGTGTGTTTCCTCCGGGTGCGCCGGTTTCCTCCCACGCTCCAAAAACACACATTGGTAGGTGGATTGGCGACTCAAAAGTGTCCGTAGGTGTAAGTGTGTGAGTGAATGTGTGAGTGTGTCTCGCCCTGTGAAGGACTCGCGCCCCCTCCAGGGTGTGTTCCTCCACCACCCTGAACTGGATAAAGGTCACAGACAGTGAATGAATGAATGAATGAATGAATGAATTGATCAAACTGGTATTCAAAAATAATGGAAAACTCTTCTTTGTTCATCGTCAAACAAACTTTCAAGAGAATAAACAAATCAGAAATGCTTGTTTTTAATTGCATTCTACATAGAACTCCCAAATATTTACTAGTTTCTAGCAAGAAAACACATATTTATTCAGAACAGTGTGTTAAACAGAAACAGGGTTAAAAACTTGTGTACTTGAGTATGAAAGTCATTTTTTGGTATAATGAATCAAAGATGGACCAAGATCTAATTCTGTCATAGGCACCAGCAGCATTCACCAGGCTCATTTAAAGAGAACATCTACGACTCTGGGGAAATACAGTCCTCTCTGGTTGTTTACATTAAGGTACGGTGTGTGAGTAAGAAGCGACTGTATCTTTTAAGGTGGAGCGGTGTGTGTGAGTAAGAAGTGACTGTATCTTTTAAGGTGGAGCGGTGCGTGTGAGTAAGAAGCGACTGTATCTTTTAAGGTGGAGCAATGCGTGTGAGTAAGAAGCGACTGTATCTTTTAAGGTGGAGCAATGCGTGTGAGTAAGAAGCGACTGTATCTTTTAAGGGGGAACAATGCGTGTGAGTAAGAAGCGACTATCTTTTAAGGTGGAGCGGTGCGTGTGAGTAAGAAGCGACTGTATCTTTTAAGGGGGAACAATGCGTGTGAGTAAGAAGCGACTATCTTTTAAGGTGGAGCGGTGCGTGTGAGTAAGAAGCGACTGTATCTTTTAAGGGGGAACAATGCGTGTGAGTAAGAAGCGACTGTATCTTTTAAGGGGGAACAATGCGTGTGAGTAAGAAGCGACTGTATCTTTTAAGGGGGAGCAATGCGTGTGAGTAAGAAGCGACTGTATCTTTTAAGGTGGAGCGGTGCGTGCGAGTAAGAAGCGACTGTATCTTTTAAGGTGGAGCGGTGCGTGTGAGTAAGAAGCGACTGTATCTTTTAAGGTGGAGCGGTGCGTGCGAGTAAGAAGCGACTGTATCTTTTAAGGGGGAGCAATGCGTGTGAGTAAGAAGCGACTATCTTTTAATGTGGAGCGGTGCGTGCGAGTTAGAAGCGACTGTATCTTTTAAGGTGGAGCGGTGCGTGCGAGTAAGAAGCGACTGTATCTTTTAAGGTGGAGCGGTGCGTGCGAGTAAGAAGCGACTGTATCTTTTAAGGTGGAGCGGTGCGTGCGAGTAAGAAGCGACTGTATCTTTTAAGGTGGAGCGGTGCGTGCGAATAAGAAGCGACTGTATCTTTTAAGGTGGAGCGGTGCGTGCGAGTAAGAAGCGACTGTATCTTTTAAGGTGGAGCGGTGCGTGCGAATAAGAAGCGACTGTATCTTTTAAGGTGGAGCGGTGCGTGCGAGTAAGAAGCGACTGTATCTTTTAAGGTGGAGCGGTGCGTGCGAGTAAGAAGCGACTGTATCTTTTAAGGTGGAGCGGTGCGTGCGAGTAAGAAGCGACTGTATCTTTTAAGGTGAAGCGGTGTTTGGTGTCTGAAGTGTATACTGTCTGTAAGTGTTTATTCACTGTTTGAATTCCCACTGAAGCTCATGTGTAACTCGAGTTTAGTTTTGTTGCACGTTCACAAAAATAGATATGTAACCCAATAAAGGGTATAGCACTGCTTTTTACAGAGATCAGTTCTATATTTCAATTAGACTGTCAATGAATTGTGAATACTCTCTCATACAGCATTCTTTGATCACAGATGAAGTACTGGAAGATGATTAACACAAACTGTGCAGCAACTTTGCACCAAAAGCTGGACTGACAGGAAAGGTGTGTCTGAGTGTACACAGTTTTAAAACCCCAGCAGCAGCAGCTCAGGAACCACGTCAATGCCACTGCAGTGCTGATAATGACCCACTGCCCAAAGAAAACCCGGGCTGTGTGGGTCCTGACCACAGAAGAACACAGTGAAAGGGGCTGAGCAACACACAAGTCTAGAGTCTCTAATTGTAGCACTACAAAGTTCAGCTGTGTGGAGCTAATTAACATTAACTAGAGATTTAAAATTAAAGACATTTTAATGTTTATAATTATATCCACGAATTTATAAATAAAGACTGAGCACGCATTAGACCTGGCATTGGAAATCAGGACTTGGGCAGAAAGCGTGTTATAACAAGGGCGTAACCTTGAATACAAATAATTAACGTTAGCCCTGGTCATTTACACCACATTAATGCCTATTCAGACTGTTATTTAGTGCTATGTGACTTATCTCAGTGGGTGTCAACACGGGGCAGATATGAGGAGATAAATGTCGGTGAGAGGCTAAGTGCTAAATCCCGGTGTAAATCGCAGAAAGCGACGAGAGGAGCTGGTTGTGGCCACGTAGTGAGCCACCAGCCCCCGCTGTACATTCACTACTAAACCGGGGATTAGACTGAGGCCTGCGAGGCCACACCGCCGCAGAGTTTACAGCAAATTAAAAGTCTTCAGACAAAAAAACACTAAGTGTATTTACATCGTGTTCTTGATGTCAGGTTTAGGGTTCTGTGTGTGTGTGTGCTGTCATTCGCTCAGTGGAGCCCTCAGTAAACGCGTGTGTGTGTGAGAGAGAGAGAGGAGAGACACACCTCTTCTGAGCTGCACCGCACCGATGACCCGTATACCGCCGGTTTTACATCGACACAACGGAAACACGGCCTTAAACGGCGCATAAAACTATTCTGGGGACTTTAGAAATTACTCACGCGTCGAATTTGTTGTTCATTCTCCGCTGCGTTTTACTCTCTCCGCTCGCGCTCCCTTCGAATCCGCAGGCAGAGCGGCGCGCGCGCGCTACCTCGTGGTTGGCGCGCGCACAACAACCTGGGGATATCCGTGACAAACCATCCATCCATCCATTATCTGTAACCCTTATCCAATTCAGAGTCGCGGTGGGTCCAGAGCCTACCTGGAATCATTGGGCGCAAGGCGGGAATACACCCTGGAGGGGGCGCCAGTCCTTCACAGGGCAACACACACTCACACATATTCACTCACACCTACGGACACTTTCGAGTCGCCAATCCACCTACCAACGTGTGTTTTTTGGACTGTGGGAGGAAACCGGAGCACCCGGAGGAAACCCACGCAGACACAGGGAGAACACACCACACTCCTCACAGACAGTCACCCGGAGCGGGAATCGAGCTCCAGGTTCCTGGAGCTGTGTGACTGCGACACTACCTGCTGCGCCACCGTGCCGCCCCGTGACAAACCAACTTCTTCGAAAGCCTGGTTGTTTCATTATTATGGAAGTTGCTGTCTCAGTGTTTCGAAATACTGTCTCAGTCTTTTAAGATAGTATGTCAAAAATATTGAGATATTATCTTATTATTTTCAGAAACCAAGTCAATATAACTCAAAATAAGATGATATACTAAGTCAAACATAGTGAGATATCTCATTATTTTGAAATACTACCTCAGAAACTGATGTTGTGATACCATACTGCCACATGTTGAAATACTGGAGGAGACAGGAGAAGCCGCTCAAAATCCCCACTGTAGCGGCGTCCTGTGGGGGATACACAAGAATATTTTGGAGCCCAGATTGTACATGAGCATGGAGAGGGCTACACACAAACTTAACTCCGAATCACAAATATGCAGCAGGTTTAATCAGATAAGCAAATATTAGCCGGTGTTTAATAAATATTCACAATGCATTTAATTGGATGGATTTGACATTTGGCTCCATGCAGCACCTGTGATTGGCTCTGGATTATTAGGGGTGTACTGAAAGCAAGCATTGTGATAGGCTCAGTTCATCACTAGTCAACGTCACTTTTGAATAGGATCTGTTTGCCCAATAGGGCAGCACGGTGGCGCAGCAGGTAGCTATCGCAGTCACACAGGGACCTGAAGGTTGTGGGTCCCGCTCCGGGTGACTGTCTGTGAGGAGTGTGGTGTGTTCTCTCTGTGTCTACGTGGGTTTCCTCCGGGTGACTGTCTGTGAGGAGTGTGGTGTGTTCTCCCTGTGTCTGCGTGGGTTTCCTCCGGGTGACTGTCTGTGAGGAGTGTGGTGTGTTTTCTCTGTGTCTGCAAGGGTTTCCTCTGGGTGACTGTCTGTGAGGAGTGTGGTGTGTTCTCCCTGTGTCTACGTGGGTTTCCTCCGAGTGACTGTCTGTGAGGAGTGTGGTGTGTTCTCCCTGTGTCTACGTGGGTTTCCTCCGAGTGACTGTCTGTGAGGAGTGTGGTGTGTTCTCCCTGTGTCTGCGTGGGTTTCCTCCGGGTGACTGTCTGTGAGGAGTGTGGTGTGTTTTCTCTGTGTCTGCAAGGGTTTCCTCTGGGTGACTGTCTGTGAGGAGTGTGGTGTGTTCTCCCTGTGTCTACATGGGTTTCCTCCGAGTGACTGTCTGTGAGGAGTGTGGTGTGTTCTCCGTGTGTCTGCGTGGGTTTCCTCCGGGTGACTGTCTGTGAGGAGTGTGGTGTGTTCTCCCTGTGTCTGCGTGGGTTTTCTCCCATGGTCCAAAAACACACGTTTGTAGGTAGGACTCAAAAGTGTCTGTGTGAGTGTGTGTGTGTGTGTGTGTTGCCCTGTGAAGGACTGGCGCCCCCTCCAGGGTGTATTCCTGCCTTGTGCCCAATGATTCCAGGTAGGCTCTGGACCCACCGTGACCCTGAACTGGATAAGGGTTACGGATAATGAATGAATGAATGTTTGCCCAATTAATGCTTGTACTCTCCATTCCTCCTTCGGCTTCTTTCCAATCCAGCAATGATCCACTCGTGTCTGCGATGTTATGACAAACCGGGAGGTAGCTGTGGAGACTGAGATGTTGACTGCAGAACTGCCTGTTGTTTACAGGTTTGACTGATGATATAAAGAAGCTAAGCTTGAAGGGTTTCTAAACCTTTTAAACGTAATGTCTCAAACACAACTGAGCATTCACATAGATCTTAATTATTCTGTGATTTCCAGACTTCTTCAGACTTAATCTAATCCTATATTAGTTAAATAAGAAGGTTTAAAAACGTGCTGAATATCTGAATGAGGACCCCACTCAGGCCCCAGCAGAGGTTCACACACACAGCGAGCACTGCTGAAAGGCAAATGGTGCTCAAATTACAGTGTCACAGCAAACTGAAATAATCCCAGCCGCCACATTTCCTGTCAGCCACATTTACTTAGCTGTGACTCTGAAGGCACAAAAGAAATGCTCACACAAATACAGAGGTTTGCAGTCTTGACTACGTTCATTGATGGTGGTATGAATGTTGATTAATGCTGTTGTGCGTACCCTTATTTCAACATTAACTTTGATTTCAGGAACACTTTTCCTTATGGACACCGCTGTGATTAATGTCCTCACCATTTCAAAACTGTCATGACATTATGCTGGGCTCATTCGGTCCCAAAAAAGAGGCAAATACATGACCACATACAAAGACCAAAGGCAAGGTCACATCAGCACGTACTCTGATTTCACAATGGTCTTTTTATGTGCTACAGAAGTGCGCTGGCTTTGTCACTCGCTGCTTGATCCATACACTGTAGCACGCGCTCCAACGGCCTGACCAGCAGCCCCTGACCAAGCCCAAACACAGCCACTGTCAGTCCCTTCAGACGAAATCCATCCACGAAGCAAGGCCAAAATATTCTCTCTCTCTCGCTCTCTCAAAAACCTGGCTTAGCCTGCACCACAGTTTGGCTGGGACCCCAAGCCCGTATGTGTCCGCCGCTCGGTCGGCCTCTCTCTCTCTCTCTGAGTCACGTCTTTGTTCGTTGTGTTGGGACCTGCCATGGCTGGGGCCGCAGCCTCAATAGCTCTCGTCAGGCAGCAGGGCCGGGTGCCGTCGGCTTCCATTAGAGTCAGGCCACTGGACAAGTCTGTGATGTGCTAAAGGCTGTGCCGTGTGCTGGCCAATCCCTCCACCCTCCTGTTTGTGGAAGAGGGTGGCTTCCTTTCATCTCCAGCCAGGGTCACAGGGACCCACGTCAGCCTCGAGTGGGGAGACAACCCCCCTAACACTAGAGTCTCATCACGGAGATGTGGGATATCTGAGAAAAAAAGGGTGTGAGAGAGAGAAGTGTGTGTGAGAGAGAGAAAGAGATCGAGAGAGAAGTGGGAGAAAGAGAGAGAGAGAGAGAGAGAGAGAAGTGGGAGAAAGAGAAAAGTGGGAGAGAGAGAGAAGGGTGAGAGAGAGAGCGAGAAAGAGAGAGAGAGAAAGAGATCAAAGAGAAGTGGGAGAGAGAAAGTGAGAGAAAGACAGACAGAGAGAGAGAGAGAGAGAGAGAGAGAGAGAGAGAGAGAGAGAAGTGAGAGAGAGATAAGTGGGAGAAAGAGAGAAGTGAGAGAGACAGAGAGAGAGAGAGAGAAGTGAGAGAGAGAGAGAAGTGAGAGAGAGATAGAGAAGTGGGAGAGACAGAGAGAAGAGAGAGAGATAGAGAAGTGAGAGAGACAGAGAGAAGTGAGAGAGAGATAGAGAAGTGAGAGAGACAGAGAGAAGTGAGAGAGTGATAGAGAAGTGAGAGAGATAGAGAAGTGGGAGAGACAGAGAGAAGAGAGAGAGAAGTGAGAGAGAGATAGAGAGAAGAGAGAGAGAGAAGTGAGAGAGAGATAGAGAAGTGAGAGAGAGAGAAGTGAGAGAGAGAGAGAGAAGTGAGAGAGATAGAGAAGTGGGAGAGACAGAGAGAAGAGAGAGAGAGAAGTGAGAGAGAGATAGAGAAGTGAGAGAGAGAGAGAGAGAGAAGTGGGAGAGACAGAGAGATGTGAGAGAGAGAGAGAGAGAGACAAGTAAGAGAGAGAAATGAGCCTTTGCAATGCAAATGTTTGGGCCCTATTCAAATGAGATGTTTTCTTTAATTGTTAAGTGATAATTTTACTTTACGTTGCACACAAATATGAATGTTTCCTGCACAATTTACTTGTTTTTGCTTTAAATAACAACAAAAACAACATGCCATTTCAACAACTGCTGGGTCGTTTAGGAACAAAATGCTATTAAAAATAATTAGTGATTTTTAAAGCTTTTTATGGAGCATTTTTTATTTGATTATTATTTATATATTATTTTATGGGACACATATACAACATTTCCAATTACTTTGAAGCAGGTTAGTTATATAAAAGATATAAATGGATCACACACAAGTCTCAAAAATAGTCTGTTTTTCACGAGGGAATTGTGAAGAAGTTCACACTAAATATTCTTCAATTCAAGAAACTAAAGATTTTGTGATTTATAAACAGTTACAGAACTAAAAACCATATCAAAACTCACCTCCTGAACCACTTGTCCCAAGCGCTCCTGACTGCTCATGACCTTCCTGCAACAAACACAAACACACAGTCATATTCAGTGCTTCAGGACCGTACTGTAGTTAAAGTAAATTAAAATACACACGTGTCACAACATTCAACATCACAGACTAGATATGAACCGTTTCACCAGGCCACAGCCCTCAGGCTCTGTTATATTCTGTATTTATTCTGTGAAGAGGATATAAATAAATACAAAAATAAATTGATTGAGTGATTGTTTGAGGAAGCGGGTGATTAAACAGTTAACACAGTGACGGAAGGGTTAATGTGTTCACAGTCTATCAGCACTTCAGCTGTCGTTCCTGAGAGTAACTCAACACCCTCACAATCTGAGCTCAGATCTGTACAGTTAGGGTATGTTTAAATTACAACAAACTACATGAGAAATTACTCTGTGTGTGTGTTTGTGTGTGTGTGTGTGTGTGTGTGTACCTGTGTATCTTGCGTTCTATGGTGAGTGTGTATTCTGCCTTGAGGTCAGGCTGGTATGTAGAAGGCAGGACGGCATAAACACCAGGGGGCAGTCTACACTGCACACTGACCTCCTGAGAGTGAGAGTGTGGAACACAGCTCACCACTGGACACACAGCACTGGAGATGACCATGGAGTCCACTCTGTCACCAGATACCTATTGACAAACAGCACAGAGTAGGACTTTAGAGGATCCACAGGTCAATAAATGAACTCATGTCCAATATTAAAGAACAGGTTTAAATTCAAAGACATTAAGATACGCCCCGAATAAACATCTACCAGCAGAGACGACACCCGGACGTTAGAGCCGTGACGAATCCTCATTTTCACTCGTTTAAATCTAAACCGAGGGCTTTTACTGCAGTAGTGTTTTACCTTGGGTCTCTGTCCTTTAACTCGGTACAGGATCTGTGCACCACTGCCTATTGCCCAAAATATTGCACAAGATTATACCTAAGACATTTAAACTTAATCAAATGTGTTGAGTGCAGATGTAATTATGGGATGTTAAGATAATATTATCATATTTGGCATGACTTTGTCCTGACCTTATAAACATGGAAGCCGATGGCATGCAGGCTGTTCTCTGGGCCGTGCTGCCGCAGAGTAACCTTAACGTTATTTCCCCCGGGGTCGTAGGTTACAGTGAGGGGTACACGAGGGTTCTGTCCGTGTGAGGGGAAGTTCCGTCCCCCTCCAGCCGTAGAACCAGCCGTCCAGCGGCCACACACACTGGCAGTCTCCCACTCCCCATCCACAGACTCCTGCGGCACGTTTACCTTTACCTCACTGCACAGAGGAGGAGGGAAGGAGATAGAAAAGTATTTAAACAGAAGGAACATATAGAGTTTAATAATTCTTTAAAAATATATAAATCTACAAAAACCTTTCAGTTTGTATGAGAAGGGATTAAGGTTAAATCCATTGAGTTACAGTGTCATTGTGTGTGTGTGAGAGAGAGAGGGTGTGTGTGTGTGTGTGTGTGTGAGAGAGAGAGAGAGAGAAAGAGAGAGAGTGTGTGTGAGAGTGAGAGAGTGAGAGTGTGTGTGCACACCTGAGTGAAGTGGGGCAGGTGGATTGCACTCGAAGAAGAAACTGCCCCTCTGCTCCCTGCAGGAAGGTGCTGGGCACCAACAAGTAGAACCCAGCACTCAAATGAGTGTGTACCACCACTTCCCGTTCATACGCATGTGTGTGTGAGGACGCACTCGGAGCGGAGTTCAGTGTCTGCTTCAGATTAAAGTGCTTTTTGTCTACCTGTTAAATACAATCATAAAAAAACATAAACCCAGTTTAAAGTTGTGCTTGTCACTTCATCTGAGAGCTTCAAACACATTTTGACACATTTTTTTGTAACAACTGTAAACACTTAACTACATTATAGTTAAAAACATTTGAAAAAAATGTGGTTTCAAAAGTTGTTTCAAAGTTTTGACATGACGTTAAAGGCATGATTGATTTTTACCACAAAATACAGCAAACAATAATTCATTCATTCATTGTCTGTAACCCTTATCCAGTTCAGGGCGGCGGTGGGTCTGGAACCTGCCCGGAATCACTTGGCGCAAGGCAGGAACACACCCTGGAGGGGGCGCTAGTCTTTCACAGGGCAACACACACACTCACACATTCACATATAGGACACTTTTGAGTCTCCAATCCACCTACCAACGTGTGTTTTTGGAGCATGGGAGGAAACCGGAGCACCTGGAGGAAACCCAAACAGACACAGGGAGAACACACCACACTCCTTACTGACAGTCATACGGCGGAAACCCACACAGACACAGGGAGAACACACCACACTCCTCACAGACAATCACCCAAAGGAAACCCACACAGACACAGAGAGAACACACCACACTCCTCACAGACAGTCACCCGGAGGAAACCCACGCAGACACAGAGAGAACACACCACACTCCTCACAGACAGTCACCTGGAACGGGACTTGAACCCACAACCTCCAGGACCCTGGAGCTGTGACAGAGACACTACCTGCTGCTCCACTGTGCCTCCCTATTATTATTATTATTATTATTATTATAAAAAACCTAATACTTATGCCAGTTGTCTCTTCAGTTTTGTGTTTGTTTTAAAGAAGTATGTAGACAGCATAACTTGTTATATTTCAAAAACTGAAAAAAAGAGATTGGTGTACACCAGATGTTAATGTGTTTTGTAATTTCCACCCACCAACCTTCCATAAGTGCAGCGCTATGGCCTGGTAAAGTGGGTGCTGTGGAGAGCTGCTGTCTCCCGGTGGCCGCTGTGTGTAACTTCGCTGACCATGCCATGGTCCACACTGTAGCAGAGTCAGTAGCACCTCGCCTCCCGCTCCAACTTTTAACCAAAACTTAGGGTTACTGCTGTAGCTGCTGTTGTTACGGCAACCGCCTGCAGAACGTCCTCTGACCCAGTGGCCACTAATGTGTTGGGTGTGAGGTAATAAGGAACCTGTAAGAGCAGAAGAGACAGAACCAGACATATCTATGGTAGAGAAATATAAGTCATAGAACCAAAGTCAGTAGAGGCATCAATCTTTTAGCCAGAGTTCTGTCGTTCGTTTCATTTGGCTGTTGGTCATTATCTTCCAGTCAGATACCTGTGTAGATGCTGTGGAGGTGGCCATCCTCAGCGATAGGATAACATACTGTGACCTCGTCAAATTCCTGGTGGAATTCCATCTCATCTACCCAGAATTCTCCCTCCTGGGTGCGGGCCAGCAGGTCCATGGCGCATAAGGGATCCAGAGAGCTCCATCCGGCCCCACTGAAGACAGAAACCCGGGACAGAGATGCAGAACAATCAGGAAACGTATCACTTCACTGAAAGAGACGTGAACAAACCTGAAAACCTGCATTTTTTTAATTAACTCCCATTTTCAGTTGGAAAAAAAGAACAGCATTATATTCAAATATTCTCAGCAAATTCTAAAGGAAATGTCAGAGCATCTGTCCGTGAGCTGACACTCAATCGAACGTGAGTCATGCAGCAAGACAACAGCCCTAAGATCACAGATCATTCCACAGAAGGACGGTTAAAGAAGAATAACATCAGTGTTTTGGGATGGACTCATGCAGTGCTGCCTACGGAGGCGGGATCCTGAGGGAGGGAGGGAGCGAGGCGAGTCTGAGTCGAGTGTCTGTGAGGCATCCTTCACTGCCTTAGAATACCCATAATCCTGTGCGTCAGCTTTCCTCAGAATATAGAGGGTTTAGAAGATCGTCAGATCTCTGCGCTGCTGCGTCCTCTTCACACACACTGTATTATTATTAACATTTCTATCGTGTTCCTTCTGAATGTTATTTCAGTTATAAACAGTGATGTGTGTGTTGTGTATCACACGTGAACGCAGTCAGCTCTCTGTATCCTAACAACGTCGTGACGTGTCGCTCCTTGGAAGCGTGTGTCAAACGTAGGTGCCTTCGCGTCTAAACGCTGCCTTCTGAGGCACTGACTGAGGAAACGCAGGCAGCAAGGCGTCGGTTTCAGACACAGCCGTTGTCCCCGTTTCGCTAATTGTCTTGTTCTTACTTGATCTATTGACCTTCCTCACTGGATCAGCTCTCTGACTCATCTTGAAGGAGTACACTCACTGTCAGTTCTGTTGCCAGAAAAGCAAGGTCAAGACGCTCTCCTGGACCATGGGCCACTCAGGAGCTAGAATTTCTTTTAAAGTGAAGACCCTCCAGTTCGCTTTCCTCCGAGGGCAGCATGACGACGTCGATACTTAATTCCCTATCGTACTTTATTGTAATTGCTGTTAGGTCTTTTTATTTACACACATTATCTTTGCATTAACACTAGAAACAAACTGAATGTGGCACTGATATAGTTCTATACCAAGGGAGGGGGAGTATTATAACACCAGCCTGAATCAGTGATTACCTCACTTCTGAGTGCTCACCTTTCAGTCCAGTCCCCTCCCCAGCACCTCCGCCCCCAGGGGTTCCATATCCGTAGCAGCTGTACGTCTTTTCCATCACTTGTTTTCACATCTGTCCATTCCATTACACTCAGAGCATGGAACTGACCCCGCTCAGGCGCTCCTGAGGAAAAAGAGATGACAAACGCTGTTCATCTTTAAAACAAACCCAAAGACGATTTAAACTAAGAGTTAAGCACAAGCTAAAACTAAACATTCTCACAGAAGTGTAGTATATTACTTTTAAATTAGTCTTCATATGTGTCTTATATAGAACAGAATTAGACCAATCAGAGACTGCAGTTACAAAGACTGTGGGTGTAGGATGAGGTGGGGGCTTTCTTTAAAACCGCTGTGGCTACGTTAACACCACCAGGCTGAAATGAATCACATATTTATTGTGCCTCAGTGTGGCAGAGAAGTGATGTTTGGATGTGAACATGAATCAAGCTCTTCAGCCCCAAGCTCCAATCATGAGCCGCTCTTTTGTGAGCGAGCCCCGTCACACTTTTTGGACTGTGAGGTAAGCACTAGGTTCAACGTGTGTTTACATTTATAAAATGCACGAATGTAGCCGATTAAGATTTTTAAAGTTATTGTCTTGTACTCTGTCAGTTAAAATAAATATTCACAGATTCACAGATTTAAATTGTATTTCCTTTTACAAAATACCCCGACTTTTCTGGAAACGGTTGATGTTGATGTTGACGTGTGAGTGGTAACTCATCGTCGTATAAACATCGTGCTTTTCCAGAGCGTAATAAACACATCAAATATTGATTTACAATAAACTGGATTATGAGAGTTCATTTGCATGTGAACGCTTGCTATAAATGTCCTTTTTGTTTAGGACAGTGTGATTTCCACAGCTGCAAAAGTACGAAGTGATAAAGATCACAGAAGTGAAATGCCTTTTTCCCCTCGCTGCATGGTCTCAGCTAAACACCTGGCAGCTTTGTGCTTTTTTATTATACAAAAAGCTTCCAAGAGGAAGTGAGAGTCCTTTTCCTCAGCCTCCTACAACACAGAATCACACGTGACATGTGACCTGTTCATACCTTCAGAGCTGAGGACATTGAAAGACAAAAAGGAAAAACATATTCGGTTACCATCACAAGTACTGTCCCATTATTCATCAGAACTGATATTGACTCAGTGTTTTGTTTTGTTTTGTAGCTCATATTTCTTTCATTTAATCTGTTATGGCCAGCTGATGACCCCTGTGAAGAGCTGGGGGTGCAGTGGGTGTGTTGGGGACTATGTTGTTGAGGTGTAGCTGGTTGCTGATCGGATCATAAACAGTCACAGCAACCTTAATGTTTAGGTGTAGGATTCAAACAATAAGTGATAACGGAAACGTGGGGGCGGCACCGTGGCGCAGCAGATAGTGTCACAGTCACACAGCTCCAGGGTCCTGGAGGTTGTGGGTTTGATTCCCGCTCCAGGTGACTGTCTGTGAGGAGTGTGGTGTATTCTCCCTGTGTCTGCGTGGGTTTTCTCCGGGTGACTGTCTGTGAGGAGTGTGGTGTGTTCTCCCTGTGTCTGCGTGGGTTTCCTCTGGGTGACTGTCTGTGAGGAGTGTGGTGTGTTCTCCCTGTGTCTGCGTGGGTTTCCTCTGGGTGACTGTCTGTGAGGAGTGTGGTGTGTTCTCTCTGTGTCTGCGTGGGTTTCCTCTGGGTGACTGTCTGTGAGGAGTGTGGTGTGTTCTCTCTGTGTCTGCGTGGGTTTCCTCTGGGTGACTGTCTGTGAGGAGTGTGGTGTGTTCTCTCTGTGTCTGCGTGGGTTTTCTCCGGGTGACTGTCTGTGAGGAGTGTGGTGTATTCTCCCTGTGTCTGCGTGGGTTTTCTCCGGGTGACTGTCTGTGAGGAGTGTGGTGTGTTCTCCCTGTGTCTGCGTGGGTTTCCTCTGGGTGACTGTCTGTGAGGAGTGTGGTGTGTTCTCTCTGTGTCTGCGTGGGTTTCCTCTGGGTGACTGTCTGTGAGGAGTGTGGTGTGTTCTCTCTGTGTCTGCGTGGGTTTTCTCCGGGTGACTGTCTGTGAGGAGTGTGGTGTATTCTCCCTGTGTCTGCGTGGGTTTTCTCCGGGTGACTGTCTGTGAGGAGTGTGGTGTGTTCTCCCTGTGTCTGCGTGGGTTTCCTCCGGGTGACTGTCTGTGAGGAGTGTGGTGTGTTCTCTCTGTGTCTGCGTGGGTTTTCTCCGGGTGACTGTCTGTGAGGAGTGTGGTGTGTTCTCCCTGTGTCTGCGTGGGTTTCCTCTGGGTGACTGTCTGTGAGGAGTGTGGTGTGTTCTCTCTGTGTCTGCGTGGGTTTTCTCCGGGTGACTGTCTGTGAGGAGTGTGGTGTATTCTCCCTGTGTCTGTGTGGGTTTTCTCCGGGTGACTGTCTGTGAGGAGTGTGGTGTGTTCTCCCTGTGTCTGCGTGGGTTTCCTCTGGGTGACTGTCTGTGAGGAGTGTGGTGTGTTCTCTCTGTGTCTGCGTGGGTTTCCTCTGGGTGACTGTCTGTGAGGAGTGTGGTGTGTTCTCTCTGTGTCTGCGTGGGTTTTCTCCGGGTGACTGTCTGTGAGGAGTGTGGTGTATTCTCCCTGTGTCTGCCTGGGTTTTCTCCGGGTGACTGTCTGTGAGGAGTGTGGTGTGTTCTCCCTGTGTCTGCGTGGGTTTCCTCTGGGTGACTGTCTGTGAGGAGTGTGGTGTGTTCTCTCTGTGTCTGCGTGGGTTTTCTCCGGGTGACTGTCTGTGAGGAGTGTGGTGTGTTCTCCCTGTGTCTGCGTGGGTTTCCTCTGGGTGACTGTCTGTGAGGAGTGTGGTGTATTCTCCCTGTGTCTGCGTGGGTTTTCTCCGGGTGACTGTCTGTGAGGAGTGTGGTGTATTCTCCCTGTGTCTGCGTGGGTTTTCTCCGGGTGACTGTCTGTGAGGAGTGTGGTGTGTTCTCCCTGTGTCTGCGTGGGTTTCCTCTGGGTGACTGTCTGTGAGGAGTGTGGTGTGTTCTCTCTGTGTCTGCGTGGGTTTCCTCTGGGTGACTGTCTGTGAGGAGTGTGGTGTGTTCTCTCTGATATATCAGTCGAGGATATATCATCCTTCACTATAATTCAACATGCTGTGCACTACTTGAGTGTAGAATCTGTTATTTTATGATCTACACTGTGCACTACAAAGGGTGTAAGGAGACCTTTGATATGAAGCTAATCTCTTGCTGCAGCAGCAAAAGCAACCATCTGCCTTTTACTGTCCTTATCTTGTACGGTTTACAGGTTTTTTTAATTTGATGAAGCATCTCACAAATATGATGCTTTCCTGTGTGGCGGAGGCAAGGTGCTTATTTATTAATGTGTGTGTGTGTGTGTGTGTGTGTGTGTGTGTGTCAGGTCACTTTCATTTTTAAACAGTAAAGAGAGCCAAATCCAAGCTGAGCAAAAATGCAATGTGAACGTTGCCTGTTCTGAGCATTAACACTCATCCAAACCAATGTTAGTGAATATTTACAGATTAAAGGAAATATCACCAAAGCCTCTGAAATATGAGAATTTCAAGTTAAAATAATTTACAGCTGAAAGAGTGAAAGTGAGTGAGAGAACGATAAGCGCAGCACAAGTCATAGGATCGTACGGCATGCTTTTAATTTCCCGTATTCCATTCCCCAGCTCATCTGTGTTAAGGGAAGGTGTACTTCATGTTGCTGAAGGCATATCATCCCCTGAACTGTAGCTGAGAACCTCTGGCCTGTACAGTCTTGTTAAGGTGCAGGCGTCCTCTCACCTGCAGGGGCGCTGTGTACACAGCAGCTGATGTGACTGCATTTTCTCATCTCCTTTGAAAGTTTTGGAAACGGGTTCTTCTCAGTTGTAGTCGTGTCACCAGCCGTTTTCAGTGTCCAGCGCTCAGCCACTCCCCCACACAAGTCCACCATGGCCTCACACACCTGCCCTGCCCACAGGTATTCATATGAACCATGCAACCTTTGGAAAAACAAACACAGTTCATTTCTAAAGTTTAAAACTCACACATTCTTATTGCATTACCAGAATCAGCAAATAATAGTGATTTTTACATTTTCTGTGAGTAAATACAGTGAGTGACACAGTGGAGTTTATCGTTATGGCAGTACTGATGGAACACAAATACAGAGCAGCTGCAATTGTTTTTATTTTAAACCACTGGGTTAGTAAACCCCATAGAACTCACTTGGCATATGCTTTCTCCAGCAGTGCTACCCAGAATGCATAAGGGCTGTGGCAGCGGGAGAAACAGAGTTTGTTGTCAACGCAGGGAAGACGATCATCCACACGAACCTTCACCCAACACCCGTTTTGCCAAAACTGGAAGCAGAATTCACCACTGTATCCTCTCTCCCCCCAAACTCTCTGCCCTGGGGGCATCACCTGTAACAACCACACATTCGAGAGTGAAAGGGTTAAGGCCTGGGGCGGTATATATTGCAGCAATGAACATAAACGTCACCTATTCAGTGCTTTCTTCTGCTGTAGAGACCAGTAGTAGATGTTACATCATGCAATAAAACATACATTATCAATGGTATTTTGAGGTGTATTCACATGTATTTTTAATATTTAAATATTTGTGTATTTTGGCACACTATAACAACCATCCATTCATTCATTCATTGTCTGTAGCCCTTATCCAAGAACCAAGGTTCCAAGAATCAGGAACGGAACCGGTTCAAGAACCGGAGTTCATTTGGTGGAAAAGCGCTATGGTTGACAGAAACAAATCAATGATTCAATGATTCCGATTGGTTAATCAAACCTCGCGCTCTGATTGGCCCAGCTAAAGCTTTTCTATTGGTCCATCAATAGGCCGTCAAAACAGGGTCTTAAATCCTCAACTGCAAAAAGAGATCCGCGCACGCAGCAGAGAAAGAGAATGTGTGGATTTCCACCTCATTCAAAAACTCCCACTGTCACATTTGGAACCTTTAAAAAGTTTGCTCTTGCACATTTTAAACCGTTTGAGAAGTTACTGATTCACACATTCACCACATTTCATTTACAAATGCAAATCTTTTTTACACATTTGTGAATTTAAATTATTATTATTGTTGTTGAGGGCGGCACGGTGGCGCAGCAGGTAGTGTCGCAGTCACACAGCTCCAGGGGCCTGGAGGTTGTGGGTTCGATTCACGCTCTGGGTGACTGTCTGTGAGGAGTGTGGTGTGTTCTCCCTGTGTCTGCATGGGTTTCCTCCGAGTGACTGTCTGTGAGGAGTGTGGTGTGTTCTCCCTGTGTCTGTGTGGGTTTCCTCCGAGTGACCGTCTGTGAGGAGTGTGGTGTGTTCTCCCTGTGTCTGTGTAGGTTTCCTCCGGGTGACTGTCTGTGAGGAGTGTGGTGTGTTCTCCCTGTGTCTGTGTGGGTTTCCTCCGGGTGACTGTCTGTGAGGAGTTGGTGTGTTCTCCCTGTGTCTGTGTGGGTTTCCTCCGGGTGACTGTCTGTGAGGAGTTGGTGTGTTCTCCCTGTGTCTGTGTGGGTTTCCTCCGGGTGACTGTCTGTGAGGAGTGTGGTGTGTTCTCTCTGTGTCTGTGTGGGTTTCCTCCGGGTGACTGTCTGTGAGGAGTTGGTGTGTTCTCCCTGTGTCTGTGTGGGTTTCCTCCGGGTGCTCCGGTTTCCTCCCACAGTCCAAAAACACACGTTGGTAGGTGGATTGGCGACTCGAAAGTGTCCGTAGGTGTGAATGTGTGTGTGTGTGTGTCTGTGTTGCCCTGTGAAGGACTGGCGCCCCCTCCAGGGTGTATTCCCGCCTTGTGCCCAATGATTCCAGGTAGGCTCTGGACCCACCGCGACCCTAAATTGGATAAGGGTTACAGATAATGGATGGATGGATTATTGTTGTTGTTGTTGTTTTAAATTTGATCATTCCAATACATTCGTGGGTTTTAGTTGTACGTGTCTGTAGTTGCTCAAACGCAGTTACAAAGTCCGTTACATTTCTGAGTACT
The DNA here is from genome assembly GCF_029633855.1 of Hoplias malabaricus. Taxonomy (NCBI): domain Eukaryota; kingdom Metazoa; phylum Chordata; class Actinopteri; order Characiformes; family Erythrinidae; genus Hoplias; species Hoplias malabaricus. Next base: position 26,448,609 of record NC_089818.1, on the reverse strand, counting down.
GTTTTACAAACTCTTTTTTGACCCTTTTTTGACTCCGTATAATTAATTACACAAGGGAAATTTCCTCTGTTCTGCTTTGGATTTTCATCTAAAACATGTGTTTGAATATAATTACGTCATGCTAATATTCCATTTGGGAAAATATGTCAAAACATCTGCTAATTTTCCATTTCTGATCACATCCAGTGGTACTTTAGTCGATAAGATTAGAGACCTCACAACCCTCCAGATCCTGGAAAGTCACTGATTCCAAAAGAGAACGTTTTGACATTTAAAACTCCTTTTTGTTTCTGAAAGGGACTTTTAAATTTGATTATCAATATTTAATCTTCCAAACACACCTCCAAATTCCTGGTCCAACTGATATCTCTGAACATTAGAGAAACAAAACCATAAATGCTTTCCAGGCACCTTGGGTTAAGATGTATATCTATATTTGCATGAGTCTGATACCACATTATTAATGTGCAGGGGTTACCTTGTTTTGTAACATTGGCTTATGCAAATAAACAGTGCATTAGTGAATGTGCTACAAAACTAAACAGCTCGAGTTACAGATGAGTTTCTGTGGGAATTCAAACAGTGAATAAACACTTACAGACAATTTACACTTCAGACACCAACAAGATACAGTCGCTTCTTACTCACACACACCGCTCCACCTTAAAAGATACAGTCGCTTCTTACTCACACACACCGCTCCACATTAAAAGATACAGTCGCTTCTTACTCACACACACCGCTCCACCTTAAAATATACAGTCGCTTCTTACTCACACACACCGCTCCACCTTAAAATATACAGTCGCTTCTTACTCACACACACCGCTCCACCTTAAAATATACAGTCGCTTCTTACTCACACACACCGCTCCACATTAAAAGATACAGTCGCTTCTTACTCACACGCACCGCTCCACATTAAAATATACAGTCGCTTCTTACTCACACACACCGCTCCACCTTAAAATATACAGTCGCTTCTTACTCACACACACCGCTCCACATTAAAAGATACAGTCGCTTCTTACTCACACACACCGCTCCACCTTAAAATATACAGTCGCTTCTTACTCACACACACCGCTCCACATTAAAAGATACAGTCGCTTCTTACTCACACACACCGCTCCACCTTAAAATATACAGTCGCTTCTTACTCACACACACCGCTCCACCTTAAAATATACAGTCGCTTCTTACTCACACACACCGCTCCACCTTAAAATATACAGTCGCTTCTTACTCACACACACCGCTCCACATTAAAAGATACAGTCGCTTCTTACTCACACACACCGCTCCACATTAAAATATACAGTCGCTTCTTACTCACACACACCGCTCCACCTTAAAATATACAGTCGCTTCTTACTCACACGCACCGCTCCACCTTAAAAGATAAAGTCGCTTCTTACTCACACACACCGCTCCACCTTAAAAGATACAGTCACTTCTTACTCACACACACCGCTCCACATTAAAAGATACAGTCGCTTCTTACTCACACACACTGCTCCACCTTAAAAGATACAGTCGCTTCTTACTCACACACACCGCTCCACCTTAAAAGATACAGTCGCTTCTTACTCACACGCACCGCTCCACCTTAAAAGATACAGTCGCTTCTTACTCACACACACCGCTCCACCTTAAAAGATACAGTCGCTTCTTACTCACACGCACCGCTCCACCTTAAAAGATACAGTCGCTTCTTACTCACACGCACCGCTCCACCTTAAAAGATGCAGTCGCTTCTTACTCACACGCACCGCTCCACCTTAAAAGATACAGTCGCTTCTTACTCACACACACCGCTCCACCTTAAAAGATACAGTCGCTTCTTACTCACACGCACCGCTCCACCTTAAAAGATACAGTCGCTTCTTACTCACACGCACCGCTCCACCTTAAAAGATGCAGTCGCTTCTTACTCACACACACCGCTCCACCTTAAAAGATACAGGATACAGTCGCTTCTTACTCACACACACCGCTCCACCTTAAAAGATACAGTCGCTTCTTACTCACACACACCGCTCCACCTTAAAAGATACAGGATACAGTCGCTTCTTACTCACAAACACTGCTCCACATTAAAAGATACAGTCGCTTCTTACTCACACACACCGCTCCACCTTAAAAGATACATTCGCTTCTTACTCACACACACCGCTCCACCTTAAAAGATAGAACTGCATTTCCCCAAATAGACGTAGATGTTCCCTTTAAAGTAGCTGAATTCATTAACTGGATGAACTGTCTGGATACATTTGTGCATGTAGTTACAATACACACTATAAACTGAATGCAGGGAACTCCATTTAATAGCAAAATAATAGATTTCCACAATGTTGGCCCTGCATCTAAAAAGTGCAATTCCTCAATTTAACCAGTAGAACAAGGTGTAGGTGTATGTTACCTGCTCCAAAAGATTACGGCTCTTTAGCAGCATGATACACGCACACAGCAGCCAGCAGTCTCCCAGAATTCCTTGCTTTGGGTAGGCCCCCGTAAGGTCATCAGGGAAGAGTTGTGGACGTTTACAGATATGCTGCGTGAAAACACAGAGACAACCTGTTATACACTGATCACAGCATTCACTAAAAATGATAGTAAATAAATGACTACAATCCATGATCTTCCACCACTTTTATGGGCATTTACAGAATGTGGCATGGAAATATTACTGGCATTTGCAGATTCTCTACAGTGACTGGACATTCAGGTTTCAGACACAGGCAAATGCAGAGTTAGATTTCTTGCCCGAGGTTATGTGGTTGCTACTGTCAGTTTCCTACATGAGGGATGCACTATTAATAATGAATATTAAATCAGGTCCAGGGCGGCACGGTGGCACAGCAGGTAGTTGCCGCAGTCACACAGCTCCAGGGACCTGGAGGTTGTGGGTTCGATTCCCGCTCCAGGTGACTGTCTGTGAGGAGTGTGGTGTGTTCTCCCTGTGTCTGCGTGGGTTTCCTCCGGGTGACTGTCTGTGAGGAGTGTGGTGTGTTCTCTCTGTGTCTGTGTGGGTTTCCTCCGGGTGACTGTCTGTGAGGAGTGTGGTGTGTTCTCCCTGTGTCTGCGTGGGTTTCCTCCGGGTGACTGTCTGTGAGGAGTGTGGTGTGTTCTCCCTGTGTCTGCGTGGGTTTCCTCCTGGTGACTGTCTGTGAGGAGTGTGGTGTGTTCTCTCTGTGTCTGCGTGGGTTTCCTCCGGGTGACTGTCTGTGAGGAGTGTGGTGTGTTCTCTCTGTGTCTGCGTGGGTTTCCTCCGGGTGACTGTCTGTGAGGAGTGTGGTGTGTTCTCCCTGTGTCTGCGTGGGTTTCCTCCGGGTGACTGTCTGTGAGGAGTGTGGTGTGTTCTCCCTGTGTCTGCGTGGGTTTCCTCCTGGTGACTGTCTGTGAGGAGTGTGGTGTGTTCTCCCTGTGTCTGCGTGGGTTTCCTCCTGGTGACTGTCTGTGAGGAGTGTGGTGTGTTCTCTCTGTGTCTGCGTGGGTTTCCTCCGGGTGACTGTCTGTGAGGAGTGTGGTGTGTTCTCTCTGTGTCTGCGTGGGTTTCCTCCGGGTGACTGTCTGTGAGGAGTGTGGTGTGTTCTCTCTGTGTCTGCGTGGGTTTCCTCCGGGTGACTGTCTGTGAGGAGTGTGGTGTGTTCTCCCTGTGTCTGTGTGGGTTTCCTCCTGGTGACTGTCTGTGAGGAGTGTGGTGTGTTCTCCCTGTGTCTGCGTGGGTTTCCTCCGGGTGACTGTCTGTGAGGAGTGTGGTGTGTTCTCTCTGTCTGTGTGGGTTTCCTCCTGGTGACTGTCTGTGAGGAGTGTGGTGTGTTCTCCCTGTGTCTGCGTGGGTTTCCTCCTGGTGAGTGTCTGTGAGGAGTGTGGAGTGTTCTCCCTGTGTCTGCGTGGGTTTCCTCCGGGTGACTGTCTGTGAGGTGTGTGGTGTGTTCTCTCTGTGTCTGTGTGGGTTTCCTCCTGGTGACTGTCTGTGAGGAGTGTGGTGTGTTCTCCCTGTGTCTGCGTGGATTTCCTCCGGGTGACTGTGAGGAGTGTGGTGTGTTCTCTCTGTGTCCGCGTGGGTTTCCTCCAGGTGCTCCGGTTTCTTCCCACGCTCCAAAAACACACGTAGGTAGGTTGATTGGCATAGGTGAGAGTGAGTGTGTGAGTGAATGTGTGTGCGTTGTCCTGTGAAGGACAGGCGGCCCCTCCAGGGTGTATT